>NC_134397.1:155503348-155786520 GCF_050003625.1 Haematobia irritans | reverse complement strand
AATAAATAATTTATACAATTTTTTATGATTTTTAATGCATTCTAACGCTTGTCTAAAACGTTTGATCCCAAATAATTTCAAAAATTGCAATTTTTCTACAACCGATTCAGAATTTTTTCGACAAAATTTAAATTAATTATACCATTTTATTAATTCTTAATCTCTTTTTAACCTATTTAAAATAAAGTTTTTTTAAAATTTCTTATTACAAATATGAAAAAAGCGAGTTTTAAGATGTGGAAATCCTACTGGGAAAGAACAATCATGTTTAGTCAGAGTTTGCACTGAGGTACGATCTTTCAAAAAAAAAAAAAGCTATTTCTAGATGTAGATTTGTTGGGTCCACCAAAGATCAAAATTTCCTCAGTGCTGTAAAAGGGGAAGTTTCACTAATAACATACAGTTAACGTATTATATATTATATATATATATATATATATATATATATATATAATATATTATATATATATATATAATATATATATATATATATATATATATATATATATATATATATATATATATATATATATATATATATATATATATATATATATATATATATATATATATATATATATATATATATATATTATATATATATATATATATATATATATATATATATATATATATATATATATATATATATATATATATATATATATATATATATATATATATATAAAGTAGGGGATCTTTGTCAAGATACAAACTCCAGCCTTCAATCAAAATTTCAATCAAATCCGTCAAATTTTGGTTCAAAAAAATGAGGTACCCTATTTTCACCACATAAGCGCCCCCCTACGATATCTGAAAGTTTCAAGTAAATCTGTTCATCCGTTTTCGAGCTTACCCGGAACACACAAACAAACAAATAAACAAACATACTTTGAATTATATATATATATATATATATATATATATATATATATATATATATATATATATATATATATATATATATATATATATATATATATATATATATATATATATATATATATATATATATATATATATATATATATATATATATATATATATATATATATATATATATATATATATATATATATATATATATATATTGTATATATATATATATATATATATATATATATATATATATATATATATATATATATATATATATATATATATATATATATATATATATATATATATATATATATATATATATATATATATATATATATATATATATATATATATATATATATAATTCAAAGTATGTTTGTTTATTTGTTTGTTTGTGTGTTCCGGGTAAGCTCGAAAACGGATGAACAGATTTACTTGAAACTTTCAGATATCGTAGGGGGGCGCTTATGTGGTGAAAATAGGGTACCTCATTTTTTTGAACCGAAATTTGACGGATTTGATTGAAATTTTGATTGAAGGTTGGAGTTTGTATCTTGACAAAGATCCCCTACTTTATTTTTCGGTATTTGGTCGCGGTGGGGGACCTTCCCTTTGTCCGACTTTTTTTAAAGTACAGTGAAAAACAAAAATTCTCTACATTACCTGAAATTTACGGAGAAAATGCGGTAAGGTTATGAAATTAATATGGGGTACCTGATGGGTTCATATGTGGACGGGGAGTGGGATCTCCCCCTTGCTCTACATTTTGAAACTTGGAACAAAATTATGCGATTTGCTTGAAATTTTCTTGAAGGTTGGGGTTGGCATCTAGACAAAGATCCGCTACATTATTTTTCGATAGTTGGTTGGGGAGGGGGCCTCTCCTTTGCCAGACTTTTTTTAAAGTACAGCGAAAACAAAACTAAACTCCCCGACTGAAATGTTACGGAAAAAATGGGTGAGGTTATGAAATTTATATCAGGTTCCTGATTTTTCAATATTTGGTTGGGGGAAAATAAAAGATCATAGGGAGACATCCGCTTCTCCTTTAGTACATACAAAGAAACTTTTCCAATTAATTGAAATTTACAGAAGACGTGGGAGAGGTTATGAAACTAATATTGGATACCTGCTTTTGTGATATTTGGACGGGAAGGATGGCCGACCTGCTTTTTGAAAATTGGGCTTATAATTTGATTGACATTTGCAGGGACGTTTACACAAGATACGCGACATTACTTTTCGATATATGGTCGATGAGGGGGACCTCCTCTAAAACTGAAAAAACTAAAATTTTCAAGTTTTCTTGATATTTACAAGGGCCGTGGAGGAAGATTATAAGATCAAGCTGTGTACCTGTTGGTTGGGTATTTGGATGGGGAGGGAACCTTCTCCTTGTCCCACACTTGAAGGCAAGTTTCTAGATTTCCTTGGGAAGATTATGAGTGCTATTCACTTCGGTGTTTGTCGATATTTTATAGGTGGAAGTGGCGTCCAGCAATAGAGCAAGATTTAATCTTCTCCGATCTACTTGAACTTTACAGGGAACGTGGAAGGAGGTGATTAAATTAAAACATGATTTTTAAAATAGGACATAATTTTTCGATATCTGGTTGGAGAAAGGGAATAGTGAAATAAACTTTTACGTCCCAAACATTTTAACAAATGTTAATGTGGTAAATTTTTTCAGTACTTTTGCCCCGCCGTATTTCTATCTATAAACGAAAAAGTAAGTTGTCCGATTTGTTTGAAAGAATCCAAATCTTTTCGAATTTGTTTTCAGCACGAAGGATATGGTTGACTAATTTATCGCAAAATGTTCCTAAAAAATACGCTTCGGAAGGAGCCATGAAGCAGGCCGTGTTACGCTAATATTTTTTAAAACTCAATTAAGACTAATTGTAAAAATTTTCGTGTAATTTTTTTCTGTGTAGTTTCTAAACATTTTGTTTCTATCACATATTTTGTGATACTAACCACTGTTCGATTATGTTTGTTTGTTTTAAATTAATAGTATATTTTATCTTAATCCAATTTATTCCTAATTTCCTACCAATTTTTAGTTTTCATCTTGTATTTATTTTAAATTTTCCCATATTTTTTGTTTGTTTTGTGATATCTCTAAAGCCTCTAGTGGCAGATAGTTGCACGTATTATTTGTTGACTGGCAACTGAGTGTTGCAAATACCCCTTAGAGACAGACACGACGAGAAGCATACAAAAGCTAATGCCCCCCCAAAAAAAAAATGATTACCCCAAATCTTTTGTCAATTTGTTTGATCACGTTTTTTACCATATTTCATTGTTGGCCAGTTTGGAGATTGAAGCGACAAGTGCTTTCAAATTGTATCCACGAAATGTCCCAAAAATTTACTGGTCACTCAGAAAACCCAATATGCAATAGGCTTTGTATGCCTTCAAGACCTACATCTTGAGTGGCGACACATTTCTTATTTTGTACCCCAGCATTTGTATTTCCAATTCAAATTGTTTAAGCCTACAAGGATTGGGTGAATATTCCAGCATTTTGTTGCCGTCATGGTATTTGTTTCATTTATTTAAGCATTTATCGGGACATGATCTTTGGTAATTTTGTCCCAAATGTGTAATAGTTATTGTCCATAGTCATCATTGTCATCATCGTCAGTGTAATGTCCATGGCGTATTTAGTCCTGTACACTGAAGAAAGCAAAATTAACCAAATGATTTTCACGATGAAATAATCCCAGCTAAAGGAAGATTGTAGTTCTGCCAAGAATAAATACTATTGTGTATTAATTTTTTTCTCCCACCTATGAAAGTTCCAAACATGTATATAAAGCTTCTTCTTTCCATTTTTAAGTACCTAAGTTTCCAGCATGTATGAGGCGAGAATATGTCCTTGACTCATATCAAAGTAAATGCGACTTATTATCGCCCAGTAAACAAATTTGGAAGTTCTTCCAAAGGCACAACTTTAAAACCATTTCCAAAAATGTCCTCCCAAAGATGTTTTTTATTTTAACTGCACAGGAAGTTCCTTTGAGTAAATTTTTTATGACTCCCTTTTTTCATATTTTCAATGGGAAATTTAAATTTTTTTGTTTCAACAGATTAAGAATTGATAAAATAGTACAAATTGTTAAAATTTTGCCGGAAAAAGTGATAAAACCATTCTAGAAAATTTGAGAATTTTTGAAAATATTTGATGTCAAACGTTAGAATGTAATAAAAATCAAAAAAAATTGTAAAAATTATTTATTTCTCAAAATATCACAGAATTTCTTTCGACGTGGATTAACTCAACAACATCGCATCGATGAACTTAATCGAAGTCGTAGTTTACTCCAAGACGAATTTCGAGAAGGTCGTTCACAATATCAAATGTTGTTCCGGAAACCATTTACGCTGTGCGCCAACAGATATTGCAAGATCGTCATGTGACCTATCGTGATATTGGGGCAATCTTAAGTGACTCCGTGGGCAACCATAATGGATATAAAATGAATAAAATATACGGTTCTAAGGAAATCACGCTAACGTCTGTTGAAATCACGCTAACTTCCGAACGAAACAAGCTATCGACTTGAAACTTGCCACAAGTAGTTGTTATCGGTTCACTTTTACGTATAGCTCCAATATAAACTGACCCCCAGATTTGGTTTGCGGAACCTCTAAGAGAAGCATATTTCATCCGATCTGGCTGAAATTTGGTACATGGTGTTAGTATATGGTCTCTAACAACCATTGGCTGAAATTTGGTACATGATATTAGTATATGCACTCCAACAACCAAGAAAAAATTGGTCCACATCGGTCCATAATTATATTAGCCCCATATAAACCGATCCACAGATTTGACCTCCGGAGACTGTTGGAGGAGCAAAATTCTTCCGATTCGGTTTAAACTTAGTACGTAGTGTTAATACATGGTCGTTAACAACCATGCAAAAATTGGTCCACATCAACCGATCCACAGATTTGGCTTGGGGAGCCTCTTGAAGGAGCAAAATTCATCCGATCCGGTTGAAATTTGGAACATTGCGCTAGTATATGGCCGATAACAACCATGCAAAAATTGGTCCATATTGGTTCATAATTATATATAGCCCCGAGATAAACCGATCCCCAATCACAGAAAAATTGGCCACAGAAAAATTGGCCGAGCCAAAAATAATCTACCAAAATTTTATTGCTATAGAAAATTTTGTCAAAACTTTATATTTCTATAGAAAATGTTGTCAAAATTTTATTTCTATCGAAAATTTTGTCAAAACATAATCTCTATAGAAAATGTTAAAAATTTATTTCTATATAAATTTTTATTTCTATAGATTTTTTTTCAGAATTTTATTTCTGTAGAAAATTTTTTCAGAATTTTATTTCTGTAGAAAATTTTGTCAAAATTTTATTTCTATAGAAAATTTATAAAGCTCCTCTTAGTTGGAGAGGAATATTTTGCAAAATCTTCCAAAACATCAAGAATTCTACCAATCTAGCAAACAGTAAAAAATCTGCCATTTGTGGTAGAATCGTGTTCATAATTGTATATAGAGACCCCCATATTTCAATTCTGGCTTTATAAATACCGCACAAATTTTCATATCGGTTCGTAATTATTTCTTCCCTATATATACCGGTCAAGAACTGAATATGTACGTATATATTCGGCCTTTGTTTTGCCTAATATATATCCCACATGGACTAACTCACAATTTAGAAGATGATGTTAAGAAGTTTTAAGATGCCTTGCCATCGTCCGCAACCCAAGTAATTCAATTGTGTATGACCGTCTTTAGTAGAAGTTTCTACGCAATCCATGGTGGAGGATACATAAGATTCAGACTTACGGCGGAATATACTTGTTTAATATGAAGCGGTACATTCTAGTAGAGATATGTGTGGTAGCTATTCTAGTAAAGATATGTGTGAAAATTTGGACCTTAAAGCTACCTATCAGGTAAATGGAAATCAACTGATTTTACAGTTCCTAGTAAAAATTTAATATAGTAGTTGTAATGTTGAACATCTTTTCGGAATATTCCGAACATATCTTGAATATATGTAAAAAAAACTTTTTGGTGTTCGGTCGAAGCAGGGATCGAAACCACGACCCTTGGCATGCAAGGCGGACTTAGCAACCAATGCTCCACGGTGCGCACCTAAATGTATGTTTCTGGTAAATAAAATTTGTTTAATGGGCTCGTGGGCGCTGCAAGCTATGCTATATAAACATAACTTATATGGATAGTTAGTTGTTGATGCCAATAACAGCTACGTTCCTCAGTGGATAGTGTGCTGGCTTACAAATTGCATGGTCCGCGGTTCGATTCTCCGTCCAGGCGAAAGGTAAAATTTAAAAAATTTATAAAATCGAATAATTTTTTCTACATTGTTTGTATTACAGAAAAAGGTGAAAAAAACTAAAAAACCTTGTGGAAGTGAGAAAGATGTGAGGGAAAATGCAATTAGCCAGAAAAGATTGTTTTTTGAGTTAGTCTTTATGACATTGTTTTGACATCCTGGAAAAGAATAAACGTTTATCACAAAAAGTATATACTTTTCTTCCAAATAAACTTCCTTACAGCGAAAAGCAAATGAGAAACGATCTTTGTTCGTCTAAAATTTCGTTTGGGAGGAAAGAATTATTTTTTTTGCGTGTAGTAATCGATTCACTGCACTAAAAAAGAGGATTACTTAGATCAAAAGATTTTTACCTTCCCTTAACGAGTTTAGTATTGTTTCCGAGCCAAAGGTGCGGCTGGTCTGGCTTTAAATCTAGGATTAAATAAATTAAATTAGGATATATATTCCATATAAAGGGTGATACGGTCAAAATTTGGTCAATATAAACTTGACGTATTTCTTTCAATTTTGCATTTAAAAACCCTGAACACCCATCATTTTGAAGGTGTGTGTGTGTAGAATGTTGCTCCTATTTTGATTTTGGAATTCACTCTTCAGTTGTCAAAATGCCGTCCAAGCAAGAAGAGCAGCGTATCAAAATTTTGCTCGCACATCGCGAAATTCCGAGCTACTCGCACGCAAAGCTGGCAAAATCGCTAAAAGTTACCAAATCAACCGTTACAAATGTAATTAAAGTGTTTGGAGAACGTTTGTCGACAGCCAGGAAGTCTGGATCGGGGGGAAATCGAAAATCGGAGGCCGCTGAGACGACAAAGAGAGTTGCCGGTAGTTTCAAGCGAAACCCTAACCTCTCTCTCCGAGATGCCGCAAATAAGCTGGGTGTATCGTCTACAACCGTACATCGAGCCACAAAATGAGCCGGACTATCGACTTACAAGAAGGTAGTGACTCCAAATCGCGATGATAAACAAAATTCGACGGCCAAAGCGCGATCCCGGAGGCTGTACACGACGATGCTGACGAAGTTTGACTGCGTGGTAATGGACGACGAAACCTACGTCAAAGCCGACTACAAGCAGCTTCCGGGACAGGAGTTTTATACGGCAAAAGGAAGGGGAAAGGTAGCAGATATTTTCAAGCACATAAAACTGTCAAAGTTCGCAAAGAAATATCTGGTTTGGCAAGCCATCTGAACCTGTGGCTTGAAAAGCAGCATTTTCATAGCTTCCGGGACTGTCAACCAAGAAATTTACGTGAAAGAGTGTTTGAATAAACGTCTGCTGCTTTTCCTGAAGAAACACGGTTGTTCCGTACTGTTTTGGCCGGATTTGGCATCTTGCAATTACGGTAAAAATGCCATGGAGTGGTACGCCGCCAACAACGTGCAGGTTGTTCCCAAGGCAAGCCATCTGAACCTGTGGCTTGAAAAGCAGCATTTTCATAGCTTCCAGGACTGTCAACCAAGAAATTTACGTGAAAGAGTGTTTGAATAAACGTCTGCTGCGTTTCCTGAAGAAACACGGTTGTTCCGTACTGTTTTGGCCGGATTTGGCATCTTGCCATTACGGTAAAAAGGCCATGTAGTGGTACGCCGCCAACAACGTGCAGGTGGTTCCCAAGGACAAGATCCCTCCCAACACGCCAGAGCTCCGCCCAATTGAGAAACACTGGGATATTGTCAAGCGGAACCTAAAGAAGACCAAAGAACCTAAAGAAGACCAAACGAGCAGCAGTTCAAGGCAAACTGGCTTTCTGCGGCGAAGAAGGTGGACAAGGTTGCTGTACAAAATCTGATGGCAGGTGTCAAGCGTGAGGCCCGGCAATTCGGATTTGGAAAAGCGAAAGCCTAACTGAATATTTTTCCTGAATTTTATACTAATTGAACTTGAAAAAGAAATTTAATTTGATTTTTTAAATAAACGATTTTACCGATTTACACGCGTTTTCCCTTGACCAAATTTTGACCGTATCACCCTTTATCGAATTTCATTCTCTTTTTGCGATATGTTAATAAAGCTATTCACGCATACACAACAGTTTAAAAATCCAAACAGATACGTCAAAGTAAAAAATGTTTTCTCAATTAAGAAAAAAAATAAATCAAAGATACAAAATTTTCAAAATTAGTCTTAAAATTAGTCCTTAAATTTAGACTGCACAATTTTTAATATATCGTAAATATTTTTGCCAGTTTGGAATTGGAATTTTAACCTGTACGTTCTGAACGGATAATACCAAAACCAGTTTTATAAATGATTACTTACACTTCACATCACCCTCTTACTTGCGCCAGGAAGTTCTTAGAGTTCTACCATCTGTGAGGTTTTTGAAGGGGGTATAGCAAGAGTTTAGCGGCGGGAAATTGGCCAAACTACCAACAGAATAGTTTCGTGCAGTTGACAACTGATATTTTACCTATTAATAACAAAATTCAAGCTCATATTGACCAAAAGGGATTGGATTCTTCACTTTATATTAATTGTCATTTATGTATGAGTAAAAAATAATTCCGCCAAAAAATAAAACTATGATCGTTTGTATTGGTAACTCTGTTAGAATCGTTGATCCCAAGTGAACTTTACGATATATGCCAATGAGATTTACTTGGTCCTTACAAAAAGTCACAAAGCCAAATCATCTGTGTAATATTTATTTTACGGAGAAATGCTAACGATTCTCTGCGTGTAGCATATCCAAACTTTAATCTGAAGAAATGGAAAATTAAACTGCTACTGTATAATTTTGCATATCGATCAGTGACAACATGATTTGGTCATTTTGTTGGCCATTTCAATGGTTAAGTAATAAAATGCTTTAAACATATTATAATCAAAATTTTTACCAAATTACTAACAATCTACTCATAATGATTAACTATAAAAGGCAACAAATATACTAATAAAAAACAAAAAAACTAATAAATATTTACATTTTAGATGGGCTTTGTCGATGTCCATGTTGGGCTTTGCAGTGGAAAAATTTTACTTTCATATTAAATCGGATGATTACCACCAAAGTGAGTTGAATGGAAAATTATTTGATGGGTTAACCGATTGAAAGTGGTGGTGGAAAAAGTGATTGATTGGAAAATCTATGCAATCGTTTAAACTTTCAATAGCAATTAATCACTTGAAATAAAGACAAGTTTTGCCTTAATTTTAGCATTATAGCTAAAACTTTCTATACGAAAAAAATATTAAAAAAACAAAGTAAAAATTACGATCGCTGAGTTGCAAGGAAATTGGGGGCAAAGGTTAGATTGGGTCACATTTTCTTGGTGTCTTTTCAAGCAATATGAGCTTATTGGTAACCAGAGGCCAACCTTCCCCCTAAATATTAAAAAAAAACATATAAATTGTTCGGGGGTTTCTAAAAAAAACAACAAAAAATGTTTAATGTATTTGACAGTGTAACCATATCCTTACACATTTGATTTTTTCAACAAAAATACCGCTACAAGGAAAACAAAAATAATTCTCTGTTTATTTTTTGTAAAGGTGGGTATTAAGTTCGAGTTTAGCCGCTAAAATCGCAATTTTTTATACCCACCTCCATAGTATGGTGATGGGGGTATAATACGTTTGTCATTCCGTGTGTAACACATCGAAATATCGATTTCTGACTATATAAAGAAATTCTAAGACGATAAATTTATGTCCGTCCGTCTGTCTGTCTGTTGTAATCACGCTACAGCATTCAATAATGGCTCTATCGTCCTGAAATTTGGTACAGATTCGTTTTTTTTTTTTGCAGGCAGGTCAAGTTCGAAGGTGGGCTATATCGGTCCAAGTTTTAATATAGTCTCTATATAAACCGACTTTCCGATTTGGGGTCTTGGGCTTATAAAAACCGTAGTTTTTATCCAATTTGCCTGAAAGTGAAAATCTAGACGTACTTGAGGACCATAAAAAGGTGTGCCGAAAATGGTGCCTATCGGTCCATGTTTCGGTATAGCCCCCATATAGACCGATCTCCCGATTTTGCTTCTTGGGCGTCTATAAACTGTATTTTCTATCCGATTTGCCTGAAACTGAAAATCTGGAAGTATTTTTGGACCTTAAAGAGGTGTGTCGAAAATGGGTGCATCGGTCCATGTTTTGGTGTAGCCTCCATATAGACCGATCTCCTGATTTTACTTCTTGGGCTTCTAGAAACTGTATTTACTATCCGATTTGCCTGAAATTGAAAATATAGAGGTATTTTGGGACCATAAAGAGGTGTGTCGAAAATGGTCCGTATCGGTCCATGTTTTGGTATAGCCCCCATATAGACTGATCTCCCGATTTTTATACTTGGGCTTCTATAACAGGTTGGCTGATAAGTCCCCGGTCTTACAAAGAAAAACACATTTTTTGTCAAAATTCATTTTTATTAATCAACATAGTTCCCCTCAAGAGCGATACAACGATTATAACGACCTTCCAATTTTTTGATACCATTTTGGTAGTACTCCTTCGGTTTTGCCTCAAAATAGGCCTCAGTTTCGGCGATCACCTCTTCATTGCAGCCAAATTTTTTCCCTGCGAGCATCCTTTTGAGGTCTGAGTACAAGAAAAAGTCGCTGGGGGCCAGATCTGGAGAAAACGGTGGGCGGGGAAGCAATTCGAAGCCCAATTCATGAATTTTTGCCATCGTTCTCAATGACTTGTGGCACGGTGCGTTGTCTTGGTGGAACAACACTTTTTTCTTCTTCATATGGGGCCGTTTCGCCGCGATTTCGACCTTCAAACGCTCCAATAACGCCATATAATAGTCACTGTTGATGGTTTTTCCCTTCTCAATATAATCGATAAAAATTATTCCATGCGCATCCCAAACAACAGATGCCATTACTTTGCCAGCGGACTTTTGAGTCTTTCCACGCTTCGGAGACGGTACACCGGTCGCTGTCCACTCAGCCGACTGTCGATTGGACTCAGGAGTGTAGTGATGGAGCCATGTTTCATCCATTGTCACATATCGACGGAAAAACTCGGGTGTATTACGAGTTAACAGTTGCAAACACCGCTCAGATCCATCAATACGTTGTTGTTTTTGGTCAAATGTGAGCTCGCGCGGCACCCATTTTGCACAGAGCTTCCGCATATCCAAATATTGATGAATGATATGACCAACAAGTTCCTTTGATATCTTTAAGGCCTCTACTATATCGATCAACTTCATTTTACGGTCATTCAAAATCATTTTGTGGATTTTTTTGATGTTTTCGTCGGTAACCACCTCTTTCGGGCGTCCACTGCGTTCACCGTCCTCCGTGCTCATTTCAACACGCTTGAATTTTGCATACCAATCAATTATTGTTGATTTCCCTGGAGCAGAGTCCGAAAACTCATCAAGCCAAGTTTTAGCTTCCAACGTATTTTTTCCCTTCAGAAAACAGTATTTTATCAAAACACGAAATTCCTTTTTTCATTTTTTTCACAATAACAAAAGTTGCTTCAAAAAAGACGCTCTCTCTCACAAACTAATTGACTTACAGACGTCAAATTTTGACACGAATCAATTGAAGGTTGGTACTATATAAAAACAAGTATATACGGCCGTAAGTTCGGCCAGGCCGAAGTTTATGTACCCTCCATCATGGATTGCGTAGAAACTTCTTCTAAACACTGCCACCCACAATCGAATTACTTAAGTTGCGGTAACGCTTGCCGATTGCAAGGTATCTTAAAACCTCCTAACACTAGGTTTTAAGATACCTTGCCATGTAAGTCCATACGTGATATATATTAAATCAAAAAAGATCGATACAATTCAGTTTGGCAAAGTAGACATAAAATTTTCTACAGAAATAAAATTTTAACAAAATTTTTTATAGAAATAAAATTTTCACAAAGTTTTCTATAGAAATAAAAATTTTCACAAAATTTTCTATAGAAAGGAAATTTTGACAAAAATGTCTACAGAAATAAAATTTTAACAAAATTTTCTATAGAAATAAACTTTTGACAAAATTTTCTATAGAAATAAAATCTTGGTAGATTATTTTTGGCTCGAGTGGCAACCATGATTATGAACCGAATAAAATTTGAATAAAATTTTCTATAGAAATAAAATTTTGACAATGATGAAAATTTTATTATGAACCGAATAAAGTTTTAACAAAATTTTTTCTAGAAATACAATTTGGCAAAATTTTCTATAGGAATAAAATTTTGACAAAATTTTCTATAGAAATAAAATTTTGACAACATTGTCTATAGAAATAAAATTTTGCCAAAATTTTCTATAGAAATAAAATTTGACAAAATTTTCTATAGGAATTAAATTTGGTAGTTTATTTTTGGCTCTAGTGGCGACCATGATTATGAACCGATATGGACCAATTTTTGTGTGATTGGACCAATTTTGGTATGGTTGTTAGCGACCATATACTAACAACACGTTCCTAATTTGAACCGGATCGGATGAATTTTGCTCCTCCCAGAGGCTCCGGAGGTCAAATCTGGAGAACGTTTTATATGGGGGCTATATATAATTAAGGACCGATATGGACCAATTTTTGCATGGTTGTTAGAGATCATATACCAACACCATGTACCAAATTTCAGCCGGATCGGATGAAATATGCTTCTCTTAGAGGCTCCACAAACCAAATCTGGGGATCGGTTTATATGGGGGCTATATATAATTATGGACCGATGTGGACCAATTTTTGCATGGACACATTTTACAGTTCATAGTAAAAATTTAATATAGTAGAATGTAATGTTGAACATTGAACATTGTTGAACGGAATCTTCCGACCATATCTGGAATATATATAAAAAAAAAAAAAACTTTGGTCGAAGCAGGGATTGAACCCACGACCCTTGGCATGCAAGTCCGACGTAGCAACCACTGCTCCACGGTGCCAAACTAAATGTATTTTTCTGTTAAATAAACTTTGTTTAATCGGCTCGTGGGCGCCGCAAGCTATGCTATATTAATATAACTTATATGGATAATTAGCTATTGATGACAATAACAGCTACTTAGCTCAGAGGATAGTGTGCTGCCTTACAAATTGCATGGTCCGCGGTTCGATTCTCAGTCCAGGCAAAAGGTAAAAACAATTTTAAAAATTTATAAAATTGTATAATTTCTTCTACATTGTTTGTATTACAGAAAAATGTGCTAAGAACTAAAAAACTTCGTGGAAGTGAGAAAGATGTGAGGGAAAATGCAATTAGCCAGAAAAAAATTTTTTGGAGTTAGTCTTTATGAAATTGCTTTTACATCCTGGAAAAGAACAAACGTTTATCACAAAAAGTATATACTTTTCTTCCAAATACACTTCCTTTCAACGAAAAGCAAATGAGAAACGAACTTTGTTTGTCTAAAATTTCGTTTGGGAGGAAAGAATTATTTTTTTGCTTGTGATTGAAATGATTTGCTTGGGAGAAGGTTTGTCATCAAACTCCCTAAAATTCTATATATTATCAAGTAACCCGCTACGACGAAGAGTTTTAAAAGTAAACTATTATTTTTGATTCATTGCGGTGGGTATTTAAGATCCGGCCCGGCCGAACTTACTGTTGTATATACTTGTTTCACGATTATTTAATAATCCATTTTAAAGAATATAGACTTTATGCAAATTTGCTTTGGGTTATTCCCCATCAAGTTATAATAAAATTTGCATCAAAGAGGTATAATTTCATACTGTGATTTAGTTTTGATTTTAGCGGCTAAACTCGAACTTAGTACCCACCTTAAGAATTTAATTTAAACAACCACCAGATACTGGAGTATGTGTGTGAATAGTGTTCAGTTTGTAGTTCATATTATGTCCATCTCACTATTGTTAGCGGGGAGCAAATTATAAGCACTTACATTAAAAACAAAAACATGTGCATAGGTTTAAGTGGATGAATTTCCAAAAATAATAAAAGCACAAATTTTGGAGGGAAATAAAACATTGATTGGGAGGGTGTATATTCTTTTTAATTTTGATTTATTATAAACATAAAATGATTATTCCTGTAAATAATTACAAAAACTAATAAAAAACTATTATAATAAAAACAATAAGGATATGTGGGATTCGGTTATAAAATTTAAAATATAATTTTGAGTAGAAATTTTCTTTAAAACAAAAGCAGGGATGTGGATGTATTGGCAAGTGTAAAATTTATATTTTCCATTTTGCTACTTTTTTTATTAATTTAAATATCTTATATATTACAGTGTTTACAGTGTAATTGAAGTTAATAAAATAATAAAAAAATTATGGGGGTCCCATATAGCATAGTATTTCGGTTGATAAAAATTTGTTGATTTTTTATGACTTTATTTGCTTAAGTGTTATTTTTATTATTATACAATTATGGTACAATTTTGTGTTAGCATATGTTGATTATTTAGTGTTAGGAAGTGATTACGTATTATAAATTAGTTGCAATTTATTTGCCATATATATTTATGATGTAAGCACTAATCTTTGCGAGTTGTAAATGGATGACGATTAAAAAATGCAAAGCAAAATTTCGGTAAAAAATATAATTTAACATTATTTGAAACTTTAAATGTTCGTTTGATGTGAAATTACAACACGTGATTGATTTAATTTTTAAGAATGAGCTTTAAAAAAATTGAAAAAACCTTGTTGCTATTATAAAATTTTAACGAAAATATTTTACTAATGGCAACATGATACAAATAAAATAAAATAAAATTGAAAAGCGGAAAATTTTCTATAATTTGCAAAATTCAACTCATTTTCATGAACTAAAATAAAATCAAATCGTCTAACGAAATTTTCTTTGATTTTTTTTCCTGAGGGCACCAAAGAACTTGAGGCAAGTTGCAGATTTCTCGAAGCTTAAAAAGTACTCTAAAAGCACCTAAATGCTGATTTTAGGTGGTCAAGAAAAATATTGAAAATATGAGTTAAATCAAAATATAGCTTGAAACTAGTAATCTTTAGCAATCTATTTGGGTACACATGTTTGCCAAATTCAAGTGGCTTATAGATTTTGAAAAATTAAAATAGAGTCATCGGTCTATATGAGTGTTAAATCAAAATTGGACCAATCTCAAGATTGTTGTCATATCCAAGCGTTAAAAAACGTCTATGTGGAGCTGAGCAATATCTCGATTTCGACTTCATAGACCGGTGCGACCAATATTTCTTAAAACGTATTTATTTTAACCAGGGCTGTGGAGTCGGAGTCTTAGGTTAAAGTGGCAGCCCGATTAAGATGCAGGCTCACTTAGACTGAATAGTCTAAGTGAGCCTGCATCTTAATCGTCTGGAGTCTGGAGTCGGCGTCTGAAGATTTCGCTGGAATCGGAGTCGTAAAAATTTTGCTCGACTCCGACTCCGGCCCAACCAAAATTTTGAAACACTTTATATTTTTGTAACTAAATATACATATATTTAAGAAATTTGAATTCATTGAGATCTTCAATCGGTCAATGACTGTAATTGCGGTGAAACTTTCAATAATGAAGAATATTCAATGTTTTCTAAAAGGTTATACTGGTTGTATCAAAAGCTCTACCATTTTTGGCCAGTCTGAAATTTTCATTCCATTTGCCAGAATTTGTGATCCCTTTCGAAATATAAATCGTGTCGGTCCAGATTTTGATATAGCTGATGATACATAAACGTATTCTTGAGCGCATAGAAGCCTCCAAATTCATTCGATTTGACTAAAATGTGGATCGTAGGCTTACTTTGGGGCCACAAAATCAAATTAGTACGTTTTTGTAGTTATCGGTTGGTTATACCCTGTGTCACGATTTGGGTGTATAAATATCCCTTAAATTGTAAAAGCGTCGATTTTTTTAATGATTTAGCTTGCACCAATAAGGAAACGTTACTACATCTTAAAAAGGGGAGAACTTACTTACAATCGACTAACGAAATGGACCAACAGGAAATTTAAACAATATTGAATATATAGATAATTTGCCCAAATTTTAGTTCAATAGAAAATTTTGCCAATGTTTTATTTATTTATTCATTCAGAGCATGTAATTCTAAGCCTATTTGGACAAAATAAAATAATTACAATGGACTACTCTCCATAGAACAATTTGACAAAATTTTAGTTCTATAGAAACTTAATTTTTGAATTGTATTCCTATAGAAAATGTTGGCAAAATTTTATTTCTATAGAAAATTTTGCCAAAAATTCATTTCTATAGAAAATTTTGTCAAAATTTTATTCTAAAGAAAATTGAAGTAACAGGTTGGCTGATAAGTCCCCGGTCTGACACATAAAATTTGACGTCTGTAAGTCAATTAGTTTGTGAGATAGAGCGTCTTTTGTGAAGTCACTTTTGTTATTGTGAAAAAAATGGAAAAAAAAGGAATTTCGTGTTTTGATAAAATACTGATTTCTGAAGGGGAAAAATACGGTGGAAGCAAAAACTTGGCTTGATAATGAGTTACCGGACTCTGCCCCAGGGAAATCAACAATAATTGATTGGTATGCAAAACTCAAGCGCAGTGGACACCCGAAAGAGGTGGTTACCGACGAAAACATCAAAAAAATCCACAAAATGATTTTGAATGACCGTAAAATGAAGTTGATCGAGATAGCAGAGGCCTTAAAGATATCAAAGGAACGTGTTGGTCATATCATTCATCAATATTTGCATATGCGGAAGTTCTGTGCAAAATGGTTGCCTTGTGAGCTCACATTTGACCAAAAACAACGACGTGTTGATGATTCTGAGCGGTGTTTGCAGCTGTTAACTCGTAATACACCCGAGTTTTTCCGTCGATATGTGACAATGGATGAAAAATGGCTCCATCACTACACTCCTGAGTCCAATCGACAGTCGGCTGAGTGGACAGCGACCGATGAACCGTCTCCGAAGCGTGGAAAGACTCAAAAATCCGCTGGCAAAGTAATGGCCTCTGTTTTTTGGGATGCGCATGGAATAATTTTTATCGATTGTCTTGAGAAGGGAAAAAACCATCAACGTTATTGGAGCGTTTGAAGGTCGAAATCGCGGCAAAACGGCCCCATATGAAGAAGAAAAAAGTGTTGTTCCACCAAGACAACGCACCGTACCACAAGTCATTGAGAACTATGGGAAAAATTCATGAATTGGGCTTCGAATTGCTTCCCCACTCACCGTATTCTCCAGATCTGGCCCCCAGCGACGTTTTCTTGTTCTCAGACCTCAAAAGGATGCTCGCAGGGAAAAAAATTTGGCTGCAATGAACGCCGAAACTGAGGCCTATTTTGAAGCCGAAAGAGTACTACACTCAAAAAAAGTGAACTCTCTATTTCACTAAAGCCAATTTAACTTTATTTTAGTTCATAGAAATATTATGTTTGGAGAAAGTTTTCTTTACTCTAATACTTTTTTTGTACGTTAGTTAAATTAACTAAACCCAAGGAAAAAAAAATATACTCAAATGAAGCATAAAGATTAACTAAATTCGTGTCTTCCACAAAATAGTTCAGAATTTCTTTAAATTTGTAAATTTTACCAAAAATGCGTCCATCGTGAACTTCATGACACTAAAGACATTCTTGCAATTTTGAACTCCAAGTTTTTTCTTCAAACTACGAAATTTTCTTTAACAAGTGAAAAAACTGAGTTATGTCTAAAAAATTTTCTTGTATTTGTTGAAAAATATTTACTAATTTTTATGACATCGGCGTGATGCCAACGTTTGTAATACTGTTTAGTTAAACTTTTCTACAAATATTCAAAATTTTCTAAAACTAACCGAATGTTTTCTTCCTGGTGGGTTCACTGTTGTTTCAGTGTACCAAACCGGTATCAAAAAATTGGAAGGTCGTTATAATCGTTGTATCGCTTTTAAAGGAAACTATAGGGCTGTTTTCTTTTAGCACTGGATACCCTAAGCCGTGAAGGACTAAAAGAAAACAGAGTACTCGTTTATCCAGGACATCTCCAAAAATATGCAACACTGTCATCAGCTGTTCAAAAACAATCACAGAAAAGAAGTGATATCTTGCATTTTTAATGTATGAAATGCTCCAATTAGTAATAAATATTTACTGCTGCGATTATTTATGACACTATACCACTTTGAATTTCATGTTTTTCGATAAATTAGTCACAATAAAGTGCTATTGTGAATCGATGAAGCGTCACTTTATCAAAACACAATCTGGCAAGATCGGCACGACTTGCACTGATGAGATGTTCTGGATAGAACACCAGTGCAACGATGTTCTGGATAGCCCATACAAATGTTGTATTCAGTGCAAAAAGAAAACAGTCCTTATGTTGAATTATAAAAACGAATTTTGACAAAAAAATGTGTTTTTCTTTGTTAGGCCGGGGACTTATCAGCCAACCTGTTACCTCTTAGTTGGAGAGGAATATTTTAAAACTTCTACCAAATAATCAAGAATATTAGCTATCTACCAATTTTGGTAGAATTCTAGCAAGAGTGGTAACAATGCTTCTGAGTCGATCTAGCAATGTCCGTCTGTCTGTGAACACATTTTTTGATCAAAATAGAACCCTATTGAATTTGGAAGAAATCGGTTGAGATTTAGATATAGCTCCTATATAAATATTTCGTTCGATTTACACTCATGTGGCCCAAAGACCAAAGTTTTACTCCGATTGTGTACAGGGTGCAGAATTAACATTCTTACTACGCATGCCAAAAAAAGTTTACTTGGATCCAAAGATTTTGACCTTCCTCTAAGGATTTTGGTATTGATTCCGAGCCAAAGATGCGGCATCTTTAAAATAAAGACATTTTTTAGGGACCTCCCTGGCTTTAAATCTAGGATCGATCAAATTAAAATTGGATGCAGATCTCATTCACCGAATTTTTATTCTCTGTTTGCGATATATTAATAAAGGTATTCGTGTACACACAAATTCCAGTTTCCAAATTATGCCAAGTACTTCAAAGTAAAAACTGTTTTCTTAATGCTAAAAAGGCTTTAAACCAAAGATGCAAATCTTTAAAATAAGTCTTAGTCTATATTTGAAGCATTTTTATCTTAAATTTAAAAATTCAATATGTCAGTTGAGTAAAAGACGATTTCTTTAAATTAAAAATGTTCTTCTTTATTTTAAGGAACATTTGCCTTACTACAAAGATCTATAACTTCAACAGAGGGACGCAAAATTTCAAGATTTGTGTCCTATATTTAATGAAAAATATCTTTGAAGCAAGGATTATAAACTTTCTTTTAATTAAAATGTCATTATTTTAAAAAATTTTGTCCTTAGCATTGCGTAAATTTCGAGTCCTAAAATTTTTCAGTGTAGTAAAAATCGGTTCAGATTTCTATAAGTTTTGCCATCCTATAAACTCTGGTCAAAATTTCTCTCCGATTTACTTGAAAATTTGCACAGGGAAAATAATTAACATTTGGGAAATGTGTGTTCAATTGGCTCAGATTTAGACAAAGCCCCATACATAATATAAGAAGGCTTTAGATTTAAATATTTCCAATATTTTTTACTAGCAGTGTGCTCCGCCCCGTATTTAAATTTTAACTCTAGAGAGTTTTTGTTCAAATCGATTCAGTTTTAAATATATGTATACGGGGACATAAAACTTTGTATATAGCAACCAACAAATTTGAAGGATTTGATATGGTATTGAACACGTAAATCTACAAAGTGGTCCAGCGTATAAAATGTATTTTTATAAATATATATGCAGAAGATTTTTGGTATCAGTTCATATTATGATGGGGTCTCTATGTAAGTGTATGTCATAATTTAATTTATTGACAATAGTAGCCAATTGGTCGAAATGTCTTTTGGACATCTAAAACTCTAACGTTTGTCGGTATGCAACTGGAAGCAAATGTGAAATTTAGAGCTACAAATAAAATAATTTATATCGGTCCATTTTTTGTGGAGGGTAACCTTCAGCTTTGGAGTCGAAGCTGATGAAAAATGCTGGAGTCGGAGTCGAGCAAAATTGGCGCCTTAAGGTGCACAGAGAAACAAAATTTACGAACATTTTTCCAATTAAAGTCTTAATTGTCTTAATTGTTTGAAAAGCAAAATGTTATTTGTGTATTGGGAACATGTAACATGTAACTTGTTTGTCCTAAAAACTTTATTAAAAACATTTCAATTAAAAAATTAATTGGATCAAACTAAACAGACGGACAAACGGCATGCTTTTTTTGATTCGGGGCGTATGGATTTAACTTTGTAAAAAATATATAAAAACAAGTAAGTAAAGTCTAAAGTCGGGCGGAGCCGACTATATTATACCCTTCACCCCTATGTAGGCCAAAATTTGTGCTACCATCTCAACTACTTCACATTTGCTGGAAGCTATATAAAGGAGACAATTTTTTTACTTCTACAAAATCTCTAGAATTAAAATTTAAATCGGCTAACGCTATCCAGTTAATTGGAGGAAACTTCCATTGAAAATGGATCTAAAATGTGTAACAGTCTACGATATTTCCCCAACTCTGGTGTACATATATATGGGAGCTATATATAATCTGAACCGATTTTGACTATCTATGCGAAATTTCACGTAAATGGGAGTATAACTTTGGCCCCCCTGGTCATATGAGTGCAAATCGGACGGAAGATATATATGGGAGCCATATCTAAATCTGAACCGATTTCAACCAAATTTGGCACAATTACCGATACTACTAAACGTACTCCTTGTGCGAAATTTGAAGCAAATCACGGCAAAACCCTGGATTTTGAGGCCATATAAGTTTAAATCGGACGAAAGATATATATGTGAGCTATATCTAAATCTGAATCGGTTTTGACCATATTTGGCACATACGATAGTATCGTTAAAAGTACCGCTTGTGCAAAATTTGAAGTAAGTCAAGGCAAAACTCTGGCTTTTGAGACCATATAAGTCCAAATCGGGCGAAAGATATATATGTGAGCTATATCTAAATCTGAATCGGTTTTGACCATATTTGGCACATACGATAGTATCGTTAAAAGTACCGCTTGTGCAAAATTTGAAGTAAGTCAGGGCAAAACTCTGGCTTTTGAGACCATATAAGTCCAAATCGGGCGAAAGATATATATATGAGCTATATCTAAATCTGAACCGATTTTAACAAAATTTGACACACTTAACGATACTATTAAACGTACCCCTTGTGCAAAATTTGAAGCAAATCACGGCAAAACTCTGGCTTTTGTGGCCATATAAGTTCAAATCGGAAGAAAGATATATATGGGAGCTATATCTAAATTTGAACCGATTTCAATCAAATTTACCAAGCATTGAAAGAATGTCAATTCTACCCTTTGTGCAAAATTTCACGAAGATCGTTAGTAAACTTTGGCCCCTGTGGTCATATGAGTCTAAATCGGACGAAAGATATATGGGAGCTATATCTAAATCTGAACCGATTTGGCTGATATTTTGCAAGATTTTCGAGGTTCATAAAATATTTGGATGTACGGTATTTCAAGAAAATCGGTTGATAAACACGCTAACTATGACCAAATCGGGGATAAATATATATGGCAGGTATATCTAAATTTGAACCGATTTTTTTCCAAAACCAATAGCGATTGTTTCTGTCCCAAGAAACGGCCCTATGCCGAATTTGAGGACGATCGGACTTAAATTGCGAGCTGTACTTTGTGCACAAAATTACATATACAGACAGACGGACGGACGGACAGACGGACATCGCTAAATCGACTATTTCTTGGCGTTACATACAAATGCACAAACTTATTATACCCTGTACCACAGTAGTGGTGAAGGGTATAAATATGGGTCAATTTCGACTCATCGATTTTTCCCAAGAATGCAAGGATACAAACCTGATGCACATTCGATGAAAAACAAAATTCTGAGATGCAAAAAATATTGGCTAATATCAAAATAAATTTTCAGATTCTTATTTCGGAGAAATTACACCAACCACACCCAGAGATGGAATATGATTACCTCAAACATGTTTCAAGAGCAAAATGTTATTTATGTATGGGGAACATGTAACATGTTTGTCGCAAAAATTTTATTTTCCCGAAAATATGTATATGATTTTGGCAATCATGTATATGTTTGCCGATAAAAGAACATTTTTTGCAACAAAAATTTTCCATGTTCACCGTCCAATAATAACATTTTACTCTTGAAATATGTTTAGGGTGATTATATTACTTCTTTGCGTGCACTTCGCTTCAAGATACATATATCGATAGAAATGTACACCAATCAGATACTATAATGTCTAAGACTCGAACTTAGATAAGTGAAGTATCCATAATATACCAGGGTTTGACATTATATAATATTTAATTTCCGACGAAAAATACTGTTTTTCATATGTTTGGGTGTAAAAATTATATGTTTGGAACTCAAAAATTTTAACACCAGATTTTTAAGTGCAAGCATATAATGTTCATAAACTAGCATACATGTTTGGGACAAATATGTATTAACATGTTAGAACATATTATGTTTGGGATATAAACTGCTTGTAAATATAATATGTTTAGATGCAAACATATATTAATTTAGAAATAGCTTATAAACATATATGTGTTTAGAAAGCGAGACCTAGAGAGTATGCTGCCAGTAAACCAATGGAAGTAACCAATTGCCGCCTTAAAAATATATTCACACAAAGGAAAATTCATTAATTTTTTTTTCTTTCTACCAGTGTATGCCCTAAGGTGAAACATAATATGTTTGAACAATACAAACAATATTTTGTTGGGCCAATCCTGAAAATATATATGCTTGAAGCAAAATGTGTTTGGGGTATATGGTACAGAAGCGATTTTTTTTGAGGGTGTGTATGCCTAAATAATTCATAGTCATCATCGATAATAGTGTCGTTGTTAGCAAAACACCAATAGTGTGGCTGCATGCAGGTACCACCAATTAACATGATCAGCAATTAAGATCAATTATTAGATGAAAAATTAAGTGCAAACAATAAACTTAAAGCGTTTTTAAGTAGCAATAAAACAGCAAATGGCAAATAAAAAACAATTTCTCAAATTATATTTTAACTTAAAACAAGAAGCAAGTTTTATTATTGATATTAATAATTACATAAATTAATTGTTTTATTATTTTATAAATATAATTGCGTTTTTTTATTCGTGTAAATGAATTTTATATATGGTACAAAAAGGCGCGCTGTATTTCACATTTAATTTACAGTGATAATTGTGTTGAGTATGTGGGAGTGTGTGTGTGTGTGCATTTCTATTAGTGTGGTATGATGGTGTCCAAGGTACTATCCAATATTACAGCGGAAACGGAAATTGAGTGCATTGGCATTTGTTTGTGTATGGGTGCATTAATGAATGTGCTTAAAACATTTTCAACCTCCTGTTAAAATTATAAAAGCAAAAAATAAAAAATAAAAACATTATTAATAACTTTTTTTAGTATCTTTCAATTGCAATAAATTTAAATTAAGAATTATTTCTATTGTTCATAAGCATATATAGCATTTGGTTGTTCTTTTTTTACGCGCTAGCAATTATTAAATACAAATATTAACTATTAAAAAAAAAAAACAATTGAACTAATATTGAAATAAAGCTTTTCAATTGCGTATCCACTGAGTTTTGGTGATTAAAATAAACAAGAATAATAGTGCTTTACTAACTACATTTTTGTGATATTTTTTGCTTTGTTTTGCAGAATTGTATAACAAAATTCAATTTCTATTTAGTATAAATTGTTTGCAAAATATTAAGATATGTATAAATTATTATAAGTATGATTAATTGCACATAAAAACAATATAAATTAACAATATATGAATAAGGGAATAATTCGTTTGCATTTTTTTTTTTTCAATTAAAAATGTAAATTACTTTGTTGTTGTGGTGGTACAAAACCATAACCGGAAGCACCAACAATAACACCACTGGACTCATCAATTGCGTCTGGGGGAGATGGGGGGAAGACAACGGGTCCTGTAAAGCAAAAATAAAAATTATTTATAAATATTTTTTTATTTATAAAAATACACAAATAGGAAAAAATATGGTTTCGCGTGTTAATAAAATATTGATCTTTGAAGGATAAAATGGAGCTTCAAAGGTAGTGTTGGCAGTGTAGGTTTTCGATCCCCTACACTAAAAAAATCCGAAATTTTAGAGAAACAAAATTCCCCTTTGTTAAACCGAATTTATAAAAGGCGTTACTGTGGTTGTCCATAATCTTTTTTTATTTGCCTTTAAAGAAAATTTGTTAACGTCTAAATAAAAGTTCGTTTGTTCCTCAGAAAAGGATACTCTCCCCTTAGTGTGTAGAGAATGTTAGGCAACATTTTCAGAGAAAAAAAATATTCTCACACATTATACTCACAAGAGCCATTGTCAGTAATTTTCATTCACTATATAAATAAGGTTACAATAGTCGGAAATCTACCTTTCGAGAAATTGACGTTTTGGAAAAAAAGTCGAAGCAATCGACTTTTGCATTTTTTAAATCGGCTTATAGTTACCAAAATCGGGTTATCAAACGAGTGCCGAAAATTCACCAAAAAGTCGAATGTCATGAAAGCAAAGTCGACTCTCCAATAAACGTAAAAGTCGATTTTTTCAAATTAAAAAAAAAAAACGAATAATTGAATATTAAAATTTGGAAAAGGTTGGAGTCTTTTCGAAAAGTCGAAAGTTGATTTTTTGAAAAGTTTTCAAAAAATCTAAAAGTTGACATTTCAATTTTCATTACAATCCCTATCGCTAGCTTTAATGAAGACTCACTTCGGCGACTCTTACATAGCTTTATTGGACTATTTTAAGGGCGAAATCGCCGAAAATAATAAGAAAATATCACTTCGGTGTTGATGAAATCTACTGTAAAACTCCATGAATTAGACCCCAATTAGAATTGTTTCCGCATCAACGGTATTATCCGCACGTTCCCCAAGCGACAAACCCCATTATCAGAACTCAAAAAACAAAGAGTTCACTGGGTAGAATTTTGTGTCGAATGAAGAAATAGTAAAAAACGTATTTTACAAAAAAAAAAAAATATTTTGCTGTTGTAGGCCGGGAATATTTAAATTGATCTACTATATAAATTTTAAATGATATTTATTTTTCAACAGAAAATTTTGTCAAAATTTTATTTTTATATAAAATTTAGTCAAAATTGTATTTCTATAGAAAATTTTGTCCAAATTGTATTTCTATAGAAAATTTAGTCAAAATTTTATTTCTATAGAAAATTTTGTCAAAATTTTATATCTATAGAAAATTTTGTCAAAATTTTATTTCTATAGAAAATTTTGTCAAAATTTTATTTCTATAGAAAATTTTGTCAAAATTTTATTTTTATAGAAAATTTTGTCAAAATTTTATTTCTATAGAAAATTTTGTCAAAATTTTATTTCTATAGAAAATTTTGTCAAAATTTTATTTCTAAAAAAAATTTTGTCAAAATTTTATTTCTATAGAAAATGTTGTCAAAATTTTATTTCTATAGAAAATTTTGTCCAAATTGTATTTCTATATAAAATTTTTGACAAAATTTTATTTCTATAGAAAATTTTGTCAACATTTTATTTCTATAGAAAATTTTGTCAAAATTTTATTTCGGTAGAAAATTTTGTCAAAATTT
Organism: Haematobia irritans; assembly: GCF_050003625.1. Lineage (NCBI taxonomy): Eukaryota > Metazoa > Arthropoda > Insecta > Diptera > Muscidae > Haematobia > Haematobia irritans. The sequence continues at coordinate 155,760,791 of NC_134397.1, read as the reverse complement.
TATTTCTATAGAAAATTTTGTCGAAATTATATTTCTATATAAAATTTTGTCAACATTTTATTTCTATAGAAAATTTTCTCAAAATTTTGTCACAATTTTATTTCTATAGAAAATTTTTGCAAAATTGTATTTCTATAGAAAAATTTTGTTAAAATTTTATTTCTATAGAAAATTTTGTCAAAATTTTATTTCTATAGAAATTTTGTTAAAATTTTATTTTTATAGAAAATTTTGTCAAAATTTTATTTCTACAGAAAATTTTGTCAAAATTTTATTTCTACAGAAAATGTTGACCAAATTGTATTTCTATAGAAAATTTTTGTCAAAATTTTATTTCTATGGTCAAATTTTATGTTATTTCTATAGAAATTTTTTACAAAATTTTATTTCTATAGAAAATTTTGTCAAAATTTTATTTTTATAGAAAAATTTTGCAAAATTTTATTTCTATAGAAAATGTTCTCAAAAATTTTATTTTTATAGAAAATTTTGTCAAAATTTTATTTCTATAGAAAATTTTGTCAAAATTTTATTTCTATAGAACATTTTGTCAAAATTGTATTTCCATAGAAAATTTTCTCAAAAATTTTATTCTATAGAAAATTTTGTCAAAATTTTATTTCTATAGAAAATTTTGTCAAAATTTTATTTCTATAGAAAATTTTGTCAAAATGTTATTTCTAAAGAAGATTTTGTCAAAATGTTATTTCTATAGAAAATTTTGTCAAAATTTTATTTCTATAGAAAATTTTGTCAAAATGTTATTTCTAGAGAAGATTTTGTCAAAATGTTATTTCTATAGAAAATTTTGTCAAAATTTTATTTCCATAGAAAATTTTGTCAAAATTTTATTTCCATAGAAAATGTTCTCAAAAATTTTATTTCTATAGAAAATGTTGTCAAAATTTTATTCCCATAGAGAATTTTCTCAAAAATTTTATTTCTATAGAAAATTTAGTCAAAATTGTATTTCTATAGAAAATTTTTTTCGACATTTTATTTCATTATTGTTGTATTTGATTTCAGCTTAAAACCATGCATAGACTAAACTACAAGTGTAGCTTAACCAACAGATTAAAAGTATGCTTGTCAATTTTATTTGGGAAAAGCCTTTTAGACTGCAAGACAGGTGGATGGACAACTGTTTCGGCATTGCCACATTCCTCATCTTCTTGCAGAAAAACTATCAGCCAATTATCAGAATAAATTCGTGTAATTCATTAAACCCAAAGTGAATTACACTTGAACCTCATGAAAAAAGGTTTTTGATAGTCGGCCATTGCCTAAAAAAATCTGCAAGCATATCTCTTTGTCGTTGCCAAAGTAAAATTTTATTTCTATGAAAAATGTTGTCAAAATTTTATTGCTATAGAAGGTTTTGTCAAAATTTTATTTCTAAAGATATTTTATAAAAATTTTATTTCTATAGAAAATTTTGTCAAAATTTTATTTCTATAGAAAATTTTATCAAAATTTTATTTCTATAGAAAATTTTGTCAAAATTTTATTTCTATAGAAGATTTTGTCAAAATTTTATTTCTATAGAAGATTTTGTCAAAATTTTATTTCTGTAGAAAATTTTGAAGCACTCAGGGGGACACAGGATAAACCACTGCTAAAAAACGTTCTGATGTTCGATCGAAACTGGGATTGACCCCAGCGCCCTTTGTACGCTAGTCGTGATGAAATGTTAACCATTTTGGTCGCTCCTCTTGGTTATTCTCTAATTTTGAAACAATGCCACTGTGCTTTAAGGTTGGCCGTTGTAAATAGGCCGTATTTTTTTTTTTTGCATGGTCCTTGTTTATACAATCAAACCAGAAATGTATAATAGGTACATATTACAAAGTTTTTTATTAAATAGGTCTAGCCAAAGTTGATACCAGCGCAGTTTTTAGTATGTAAACTACAATGTTGCTATCATAAACCACCAAGCCATTTTAAGCCTAAAGGTGAGAACTTTTTTTCAGTTTCCGCACCGACTTATTTTGACTCTTACTTTGTTTGAATCAAGTTCAAAAAACAAAATGTTAGCAATTGCATTGGAACTTTATATCAATGATTTTATAAAATTGTAATTGAATTCTTGTAGTTTTTGCACTTGTATTTTAAAGTTTTGTTGGGAAATGACTGATTTCACAAAGAGGAAAACGTACATTTTTGCTTCGAAATGTACTTTTACAAGGCTGCACTAGTACAACATAACTTAACCTCCTGTCAGAATAAACGTCGTATTTTTTTGTCTGTTTGACAAAATTTTATAAAACTTGTTTTTGGTTTTCTACTTTGTCCAAATACGTTCTTGTACTCACCTCTGTTTTGTCTAGGATCTCTGGCGGCGAAGAGTGATGATTGTGGTACATCAATGGAATTGTAGTCAAATTGTCTATTGGGAATACGGCCAAATAGGAAATTTTGGCCAGCAACTAAAGCTAGGGAAGCAAAAATGGCAAAAGTGACCAATAACTGAAAGAGAAAAGAAAAAAGTAAAATTTATTAAAAATTTAAGAAATTAATTAAACTAAAAATTTATACATTATTTAAATATAAGCTACTGCACACAATGAAACAATTCTTTGCTCTCGAACAAAATTTTAGACAAACTGAGTTTAGCTTTAATTTTACAATTTTTTATTTATGTGTTTCTTTTTATCTGCTATTAAACAAAGACAAAATAACACTTTCTTTGTCTAAAATGTCATTCAAGAAAAATTAAATCTAATCTTTCAGTGTAGCATTATGACTTTCTTGAAAAATACTAATATTTTCCATAGATATCAAATAAACATAAATCATTATTATATCCCCCAATATGATTCCTACTACTTATTGCAATTGTTGCATTAATCATATCCAGCCTTCTTTCTCTTCACGATGAAGTGGCAAATCAACGCCACTTTAACCTTTTTTGAAACCCTTGGAGCCATGTCGACTTCATGTTGCGTGTGGTGACTGCTTTATTTAAGCCTTGCATGCTTAACTCTGTGGGGCATAGCGTTCACAGAGGAAAAAAGGTTAAAATGTCTTGAACCTGTCATAAAGTGCAGCTACCAAAAAAGGCTTCCGCCTTTTTCTTCTTGTGCAAGTTTGGCCAGTCATAGGAGGAGAAATGAAACCTTGAAAACAAACCCAAAAAACTTTCCCAACGTAAAAAGCAAAACGAAATTAGAGACAAGAGTTCAAAAAAGTTAAATGTACAAAATTATAAGAAAATAAAATTATGGCATTAGTTAGTTACTTGAAGCATTGGACAGTTTGGGCGATTTTCAACTTAACTTTGTAGTCTGATTATGAAGGATTGTTATGGTTAATATTAACAAACATCTGCATCGGATTAACGTTTTACACTCGAAAGATAAACTACTGAAATATGCACAGAACAAAATACAGCTAATCTACAATTCCTTGGTAGGGAATGAAGGCGTAGAGTAGCGCCGCCCATAATTTATTGCAAGCCGAACCGCCACTGATTTTGTAGGCAAAGGTCGACAAATTACTAAAACTTTAATTTGAAACTTCGAATTAGAATGACCTATACTTCAACATACTGCAAACGATTTTCCTTTATTTCTATAAACTTTTATTTCTATAGAAAATTTTATCAAAGTTTTATATCTACACAAAATTTTGTCAACATTTTATCTCTATACAAAATGTTGTCAACATTTTACATATATAAAAAATTTTATCAAAATTTTATTTTTGTAGAAAATTTTTGTCAAAATGTTATTTCTATAGAAAATTTTGTCAAAATTTTATTTCTATAGAAAATTTTGTTAAAATTGTATTTCTATAGAAAATTTTCTCACAATTTTATTTTAATAGAAAATTTTGTCAAAATTTTATTTTTATAGAAAATTTCTATAGAAAATTTTGTCTACATTTTTTTCTATAGAAAATTTTGTCAAAATTTTATTTCTATGGCAATTTTTGTCAAAATTTTATTTCTATGGAAAATTTTGTCAAATTTTTATTTCTATAGAAAATTTTGTCAAAATTTTATTTTATTTTATCAAATCTTTATATCTCCACCAAATATTGTCAACATTTTATCTCTAAACAAATTTTTGTCAACATTTTATTTCTATAACAAATTTTGTCAAAATTTTTTTCTCTAGAAAATTTTTTAAACGTTTTATTTCTACAGAAAATTTTGTCAAAATTTTATTTCTATAGAAAATTTTGTCAAATTTTTTCTATAGAAAATTTTGTCAAACTTTTATTTTATCAATTTTTTTAAATCTCCATGAAATGTTGTCTACATTTTATCTCTATATAAGTTTTTGTCAACATTTAATTTCTATAAAAAATTTTGTCAAAATTTTATTTCTAGAGGAAATTTTGTCAAAATTTTATTTCCATAGAAAATTTTGTGAAAAATTTCTTTCTATAGAAAATTTTGTCAAACTTTTATTTCTATAGAAAATTTTGTCAAAATTTTATTTCTAGAGGAAATTTTGTCAAAATTTTTTTCTCTAGAAATTTTTCAACGTTTTATTTCTATAGAAAATTATGTCAAACTTTTATTTCTATAGAAAATTTTATAAAATTTTTTTATCTCCACAAAATGTTGTCAACATTTTATCTGTATACAAATTTTTGTCAACATTTTATTTCTATAAAAAATTTTGTCAAAATTTTTATCTCTAGAAAAATTTTTCAACGTTTTATTCTATACAAATTTTGTCAAAATTTTATTTCTATACAAAATTTTGTCAATTTTTCCCCTAGAAAATGTTGTCAAACTTTTATTTCTATAGAAAAATTTATCAAAGTTTTATATCTACACAAAATTTTGTCAACATTTTATCTCTATACAAAATGTTGTCAACATTTTATATCTATAAAAAATTTTATCAAAATTTTATTTTTATAGAAAATTTTTGTCAAAATTTTTTTTCCATAGAAAATTTTATCAAAATTTTATTTCTATAAAAAATTTTATCAAAATTTTATTTTAAATGTTTATTTTAAATTTTATTTCTATAAAAAATTTTATCAAAATTTTATTTCTATAGAAAATTTTTCCAAATTTTTTTTCCATAGAAAATTTTGTGAAAAATTTCTTTCTATAGAAAATTTTGTCAAACTTTTATTTCTATAGAAAATTTTGTTAAAATTGTATTTCTATAGAAAATTTTGTCAAAATTTTATTTCTATAGAAAATTTTGTCGAAATTGTATTTCTATATAAAATTTTCATAAAATTTAATTTCTATAGAAAATTTTGTCAAAATTTTATTTCATAGAAAATTTTGTCAAAATTTTATTTCATAGAAAATTTTGTCAACATTTTATTTCTATAGAAAATTTTGTCAAAATTATTTTTCTTTAAAAATATTTCTCAAAATGTTATTTCTATGGAAAATTTTCACAAAACATTATTGTACTCTGTTGGTTAAGCTACTCTTGTAGTTTAGTCAACGCAGTGGTTTTAAGCTCAGATCAAAACAACGGATATGATTGAAGTACAAACCAACGATAAAAAACAAAGCGGATGAAGTAAGAGGAAGCAGCTCGAAATAAACCCAGCCAACTGCACTCAAATCGATGATTTGACATTGGCAAAGGAAAAGAGAGATGTTTGTATAAAGATTTATTTCGGCAAAAGACGACTATCAGAAATCTTTTTTAGGACGATTCAAGTGTGGTTCACTTTGGGTTTAGTGAGCTACCCGAATTTATTCTGATAATTGGTTGATAGTTTTGCTGCAAGTAGAGGATGCTGATGAAGCATGTGGTAATTCCGAAACGTGCGTCCTTCCAACCATCTTGCAGTCTATAGGGCTTTGCCCAAATAAATTTGACAAACATTCTTTTCCTCTGTTGGTTAAGCTACTCTTGTAAGTTAGTCAACGCAATGGTTGTAAGCTTAGATTAAAACAACGAATAAAATTTTATTTCTATAGAAAATTTTTGCAAAATTTTATTTCTGTAGACATTTTTTGCAAAATTGTATTTCTATAGAAAATTTTGTCAGAATTTTATTTCTATAGGAAATTTTGTCAAAATTTTATTTCTATAGAAAATGTTGTCAACATTTTATTTCTATAGAAAATTTTGTCAAAATTTTATTTCTATAGAAATTTTTGCAAAATTTTATTTCTATAGATTTTTGCAAAATTTTATTTCTATAGACATTTTTGTCAAACATGTGCAGTTTAGAACACTCAAAACATCGACTTGATAGTCCGGACTTTAGACTGAATGATTATTTTTATTTCCAAACGTAGAAAATAAAATGAGGAGTTATCCTTTTTCAACACCTGAAGAAGCGATTGATGCATTCACAATGCATGTTTTCGAGATACCTCAATCAGAGTGGCAAAAGTTTTTCGATAATTGGTTTAAATGCATGCAAAAGTTTACAGATATTAATGGGGAATATTTCGGAAAACAATAAAGCGATTTTCCAAAGTTAATATTTGTTTTTTGTTTTCTACTCCCGAAATATAAAAGGCAACACTTGTATCATCAAAACTAATAAATGTGAAAGTAATTAAATAACTATCTAAGTTTTCTATGAATTATTTAAATTTTATATTACTGCTTTTATAAACTTTCTTTCTGGGTGTAAAATTAAAACAAAAGGTACCGCCACAACTGCTGTTGTGATTTAAAATGGTCCAATCTCTGACAGCTTTTAGTTTTATTAGTGGTGATTTGCCAAAGCGAAATTGTTATTTTTGTAAATGATTAAGCAGTTCAAAATTAATGATAGGATATTTCTTAGTTTTAGTTAAATTGTTTTTTTTGTCGATCCTCAAGATAGACCATAACTACAAGTGTTCGTTTTTATGGCTCCAAAACATTAGCCCAACATAAAACAATCCAAAACGACAACGATGTCCATGTGTCCAACAATGCTCACCACTCTAGCGTTGTCCATCGTATCTCAACATTCACTTTTAAACTAGGGGGTGTTACTTTTGTTCAGATATTTCGTTTTTTTTTTGTTTGGAGCTGCTGCGGCGATCTGTAATTGCATTTGAGACCAATGCAAAAATGCATATCACAAATAAAACTAGACCTCTCTCTGACCATTAAACAAATTGTATTTCATTTTTATACAGATTAAAAGAGGTAAACGAAACATACTTCCTGCTTGTTTTTATTCATGTTTCTCATTGCAATGGGCCAAACCCCCGCATGGTGGGCAAACATCAAAAAACATGTGAGAAGTGAAGGTTTTTTTTTGTGCAAATAAAAGTTCCGTACATTTCTATTTTTATTGCAAAATTCTAATGGTTTATGAATGAAAGGGTTATTAATTGAAAATGTTAGAAGATTTCTAACAACCAAAGAAGTTACAGAACTGCAAATAAAATATTTCCAATGTGGATTATCTGTGATATACACTGGCGATCAAAACCGAGTGCATGTTTTGAACATTTTTACTAATAGTGGTCGCTAAAAAAATTCAGGCAGTTAGCTAAACCCAAAGTGAACCACACTTGAACCTTTCGAAACTTTGGGATTAGCAAACTGCCTGAATTTATTCTGATAATTGGTTGATAGTTTTGCTGCAAGTAGAGGATGCTGATGAGTAATGTGGCAATTCCGAAACGTGCGTCCATCCAACCATCTTGCAGTCTATAGGGCTTTGCCCAAATAAATTTGACAAACATTCTTTTCCTCTGTTGGTTAAGTTACTCTTGTAGTTTAGTCAACAAAATGGTTTTAAAGCTGAGATCAAATATGATTGAAGTGCAAACCAACAAAAAAAAAATATTAGACAAAATTATTATTTTTCACCTATTAAAGAAAATTTAATTTTTGGTAAAATTTAAAAATTTAAAGAAATTATGAACTACTTTGTGGTAGACACGAATTTAGCAAATCTTTATGCTTCATTTGTGTATAATTTTTTCCTCTGTTGTAGTTAATTTAACTAACGTGCGCAAAAAAACTATTAAACTTTCTTAAAAAGTAATAATTCCATGTACTAAAATAGAATTAATTAGGCTTTAGTAAAATATAGGATTCACTATTTTTGAGGGCATTATTTCTCACACAATAAATCTAAAACAAGTAAGGAAAGTCTAAAGTCGGGCGGGGCCGACTATATTATACCCTGCCCCACTTTGTAGATCTAAATTTTCGATACCATATCACATCCGTTAATCGTGTTGGGGGCTATATATAAAGGTTTGTCCCAAATACATACATTTAAATATCACTCGATCTGGACAGAATTTGATAGACTTCTACAAAATCTATAGACTCAAAATTTAAGTCGGCTAATGCACTAGGGTGGAACACAATGTTAGTAAAAAAATATGGGAAACATTTAAATCTGAAGCAATTTTAAGGAAACTTCGCAAAAGTTTATTTATGTTTTATCGCTCGATATATATGTATTAGAAGTTTAGGAAAATTAGTCATTTTTACAACTTTTCGACTAAGCAGTGGCGATTTAACAAGGAAAATGTTGGTATTTTGACAATTTTTGTCGAAATCAGAAAAACATATATATGGGAGCTATATCTAAATCTGAACCGATTTCAACCAAATTTGGCACGCATAGCTACAATGCTAATTCTACTCCCTGTGCAAAATTTCAACTAAATCGGAGTTAAAAATTGACCTCTGTGGTCATATGAGTGTAAATCGGGCGAAAGCTTTATATGGGAGATATATCCAAATCTGAACCGATTTCAAGCAAATTTGGCACGCATAGTTACAACGCTAATTCTACTCCCTATGCAAAATTTCAACTAAATCGGAGCAAAAAATTGGCCTCTGTGGGCAAATGAGTGTAAATCGGGCGAAAGCTATATATGGGAGCTATATCTAAATCTGAACCGATTTAGCTGATATTTTGCAAGTATTTCGAGACTCATAAAATATTCGGATGTACGGAATTTGAGGAAGATCGGTTGATATACACGCCAATTATGACCAGATCGGTGAAAAATATATGTGGCAGATATATCTAAATCTGAACCGATTTTATTCCAAAATCAATAGGGATCGTCTTTGAGCCGAAACAGGACCCTATACCAAATTTTAGGACAATCGGACTAAAACTGCGAGCTGTACTTTGCACACAAAAATACATCAACAGACAGACAGACAGACGGACAGACAGACAGACGGACATTGCTAAATCGACTCAGAATTTAATTCTAAGCCGATCCGTATACTAAAAGGTTGGTCTATGATTACTCCTTCTTGGCGTTACATACAAATGCACAAACTTAGTATATCCTGTACCACAGTAGTGGTGAAGGGTATAAATATGGGAAACATTTAAATCTGAAGCAATTTTAAGGAAACTTCGCAAAAGTTTATTTATGTTTTATCGCTCGATATATATGTATTAGAAGTTTAGGAAAATTAGTAATTTTTACAACTTTTCGACTAAGCAGTGGCGATTTAACAAGGAAAATGTTGGTATTTTGACCATTTTGGTCGAAATCAGAAAAACATATATATGGGAGCTATATCTAAATCTGAACTGATTTCTGGCTTCTGGGTCCATATAAGGGCATATCGGGAGAAAGATATATATGGGAGCTATATCTAAATCTGAATCGATTTCAACCAAATTTGGCACGCATAGCTACAATGCTAATGCCAAAACTCTGGCTTTTAGGACCATATTAGTCAATATCGGGCGAAAGATATATATGAGAAAAAAAATTTTGCTTACTTGACTATACGACTAAGTGTTATGTTTGTACAAAATTTCAAGCAAATCGGTATAAAACTCTGGCTGCTGGGTCCACATTAGTGCATATCGGGCGAAAGATATATATGGGAGCTATATCTAAATCTGAACCGATTTCTTCCAAAATCAATAGGGTTCTATTCTGACCCAAATTAGGAACATGTGCCAAATTTGAAGGCGATTGGACTTAAATTGCGACCTAGACTTTGATCACAAAAATGTGTTCACAGACAGACGGGCGAACGGACGGACAGACGGACATGGTTATATCGACTCAGGGACCCACCCTGAGCATTATTGCCAAAGACACCATGTGTCCATCTCCTTCTGGGTGTTACAAACATATGCACTAACTTATAATACCCTGTTCCACAGTGTGGCGCAGGGTATACAAATAATTATTACGAGGCCTAAATTTTAGGATGCGCAATTTAAAATAATTTAAAATAATTAAATAAATAATTAAGATAATGTTTATAATCTTTGCTTCAATTATTTTTTATTAAATTTAGGACACAAATTTTGGAAATTTGTGTCCCTCGCACAGAAAAAAATTTCACGAAAATTTTTCCAATTAATATTTTAATTGAGTTTTAAAAAATATTTAATTAAAAATTTAATTGATTCAACAAATTTTTTAATTGAAACAAAAATCAATCACAAAAATTAATAGTATCAATTAATTTTTTAATTGTATCAATTAATTTTTTAATTGGCCTTCAATTAAATTTTTAATTGATACTATCATTTCTGTGATTAAAGACATTTCAATTAAAAAATTAATTGGATCAATTAATTTCGTGATTGAATCAGAAAAAAAATTTTTTGTGTGCGGTTAAAGTCGTATATTTTTGAACTAAGGCCAATTTTCCTTAAAGTAAAGAAACACATTTTTGATTTAAAGAAATTGTCCTTAAATTAACTGAAATATTGAATCATTAAATTTAAGATAAAAGCCCTACAAATATAGGCTAAGACTTATTATGAGGATTTAGCCTTTTTCGTTTAAAGTTTTCTTGCAATTAATAAAAAATTTTGTACGTTGATTTGGATTTTTAAAGTGCCATTTGTTTGTACGTGATTAGCTCTATGAATATACCGTGAAAAGAGAATGAAAGTTCGATAAATGGAATCTCTATCTTAATTTTGATTTTATTGATCCTAGATATAAAGCAACATAGGTCGCTAAAATGTCTTTATTTTAAAGAAGCTGTATCTTTGGCTCGGAATAAATACCAAAATCCTTAAGGGAAGTGTTTAGATTTCTAAACATGCACTATCTGCGATATATGTATTTAGGATAGATATGGTTTATGGCATAATAAAATGAAAACGCATTACATGTGTAGCCGTAGCTGATAACGCAGCAATGAAGTTATTATTATTTCTATACATTTTGGTCCTTCGAACCGGATTGAGTTTCCCTCACCCGCGGTAAGAAACTCAAACGGTAAAATCCTGCACACATGTGTCCATTTGGGAACCCCGTTCTGTGTGCAGGTAATTTTAAAGTTTAAATGGTCTTTACTAAGGGGTAAAGAACAAACCAATATTGAAGGTTTGAGTGACTTACAACCACAAGTATTTTTTTTTCTTGAGTGTACAACCGACTTTCAAACAATCTCTTCTCAGTGTTTTATCATTGAATGTCAAGTGAAGTGAACTATATTCAATTCGGGGTGTTGGCCTATAGCTAAAAAAAAATATTAAAAATGTTTCATATTCTTAATTGTTCAGAGGAAGTACAAGTATATGCACCAAAAACAAAGAAAATTAGTATTCATATAAACCACATTTTCACATTGAACTTCAAAATGGACATATTTTTGAATTTCATGAATTTTAAATAACTAAAATTGATATGTTAAAATACCTGTTTAACACCAATATTGTTTTTCTCAATTAATACAATTATTCTACATGCAACAACTAAATTATTATCGATGAACGAAAACAAACAAAGAACTTGTTGTCTTCAGCAAGTAACAAACAAACAAACAAAAAAATAAATTCAAGTTCGTTTGAATTAATTCCACCAAGCGAACTCCCCAATGTTCGTCTATCTCTTTTTATTTTAGGATATTATATGGATATGATTTTATTGGCGCCAGCTGGCGAAGGGGTGTGGTGGCTTATAGTCATTACATTGAAAATTGTTGATAGTTTTCCTATTCCTCGAAACCTGATCTAGAAATCCAATCATTTTGTTAATGTTCGATTTTTATTATTTTGTTTGTTAGAAAATCCATTCGTATCGATTGGATTATGTTGATTGGTTATAGAAACTTACTTTTTTTTTAAATAAAAAGACGGATTTTATCGACAATTGATTTCATTAATACCGTACCAAGAAATGGTATTAAGGCGTTTTATTTATTTATTTATGGCTGTTCTATAATGCAGTTCAACATATTCCTATTGCTTCAAATGGGGTGGTGTGGGTTTTAAGGGGTTAAAATCACAGAATTTATGTTTTATTTGTCATTGGCATACATTTTCAAAAAAAAAGGTGTTGTTGTCAATTCGAAAAGAAAAAAGTAAAACTATGGTGGAAAAAGTAGACAAACGTTTTTAAAATATTGCCATTTTTTTAGAACAAAGTCTACTGTTAACTCGATACAATTGCCCCAGTGGTCGTTTACTTCTTTTAACTCGTCCGAAGAATACGTTTTAAGCGATGAAATCCTTACTCAACTGATAATTGGGCCAATATTGGGGATTTCCCCCAAATTGGAGATATTTGTTCATGGATAGGGACAAAATTTTCGGATTACGAAATTTCCAGAAATTTGGGGATTTTTCGAAATCTATTCACGGCCATTTTCATGTAGCTTTATTAGGTTTTAAGTGCTAGTTAACAGAAAATAAATTGCAAATATCTTCTCTTCGGTTAATTTTAACTGAAAAATTTTCAGCAGTTAAGTTTCTAACTGGCATATGGAATATATAGGCAGGATGACAGATATGTCCATAGTACGATTTAAAAGTTCGTTAGCTAACGTAGCACAAACAGAGCATCATGAAAATGGGAATCAGTATAATAAATCAAAGGTTTAGAAACATGATTTACATGAAATTCTCTTTTTCAACATTCTCTTAAAATAGGGCTTAAATAAGTACAACGAATCATCAAAATAAAAAAAAAAAATAAAAACTTTGCTCCTCTTTATTCCATGGCATTTGGTCTGGAAACTCGAGCAATGTTTTATTTATTAAACTCAAGCGCTAATTTTGAATTTTACTCTGTTTGGCTAAGACAATATTGTACTATTGTTAATTCTTTTTATCAGGACTCTAATTTTGCCCCCTCATCAGTTAACAAAGTGCAAAATATTTTATTTACTGGGAGTTTAAGAAATTATTTAATTTTATTTTGAATGTGTTAGCATTGCTAATTGTTTGCAAATTCGATGGTAGAGAGTTCCACAGACGGATGATGAATATGAAAAATGGTCGTTCCGATAGAAGAATCTTTATTCTTTGGGGAATGATTTACATGCCTCTATTTGATCTGGCGAAACGAATATGGTTATACAGGTGTCCAGGCTCCATAGTATAAATTATTTTGTGAAGAAACAATAAACATATGGTTTTAATGAGATTTTCAAATGATAAGTTGAAAATACTGTTCAAATACGGTTCATATCGACCGATTTTTAAGGCCCCATTTGTATTTCTCGAACATTTAGGAGATGATTTGCAAAAGATAAAAATTCGATGATTTTTTGTTGCCATAATTAACTCAGACCACAACGTGTGTTAGATGCTATTTTGCTTAACCACCTCCTGCTTTCCTGTTTTAAAATCTTGATCTTATTGTGACTCACAATCTGGCATAACACAAATTTTATTTTTTCAAATTTTAAATTAAATTATTCTACAGCATAGCCAATTAGTTTTTTTTCATACAAATTTCTATTCAAATTGGGGATTTTTTTCCGGGTGCTTCGACCGAACACCAAAAAGTTTTTCAGCGGTGGATTATCCCACCTCAGTAATGCTGATGACATTTCTGAAGGTTTCAAAGCTTCTCTAAGTGGTTTCACTGCAATGTGGAACGCCGTTTGGACTCGGCTATAAAAAGGAGGTCCCTTGTCATTGAGCTTAACATGGAATCGGGCAGCACTCAGTGATAAGGGAGAAGTTCACCAATGTGGTATCACAATGGACTGAATAGTCTAAGTGAGCCAGATACATCGGGCTGCCACCTAAACCTAACCTTCGATGTGGCGGGGGAAGAGGTATGATTCAGGGCGTTCTCGTGACTAAAGAGCTTTTGTCTATTAATGTGAACTACTCCGTGAAAAATTGAACTAAAATGTACTTGTAAATTTTTTTTACTCGTATGATTTCGAAAATTCTTTACGGCCGACAAAGCCATCACATGCTGAACGAATGTGGCTCTGCGTTATTTTGTCCCATTCCCGGCGAAGTGTCATCTTGAGATGATCGACACTTTGGTAATTGTAGATCCAGAGATTTTGGTGGTCATTGTGCGGTAGGAATGAGGCAAGGAACCTCATTCTGAAGGCATTGTTGGTTGACGCGAGCTGAGCGTAATGGTGCTGAGTTCTGTTGGAATGTAGGTAACTTTTCGGATTATTTCTGGTGTTGTTGCCGCTTTCTGACCACTTTTTTGACGTTTTGCAACACTGCCGGTATGGTACGAGAAACAAAAGCTTCATTCACATTTAAATGCAGTACGGATCTAACTATATACACTTGGGGTTTTGCACCCAAATATAAAACAATCACACCATCACATTTAAATTCCACTACGAATAACATTATTTTGCAATAGATCAAAATCCCTTTGTAAGCTTATAAACAATAAAATTAACTGTCACTGGAAGAAATCTGTCAGCTGTCAGTATTTTGTCAGTATCTAATATGGCACACTTTTGGATGGTTTTACAAGTTCTATTCAGCAAAGAAAAAATCATCGAAATCGGTTCATAATTGCGTTTTTGAAAGCTACAACAAATTTCATAAAGGGTAATACGGTCAAAATTTGGTCAAGGGAAAACGCGTGTAAATCGGTGAAATCGTTTATTTAAAAAATCAAATTAAATTTCTTTTTCAAGTTCAATTAGTATACAATTCAGGAAAAATATTCAGTTAGGCTTTCGCTTTTCCAAATCCGAATTGCCGGGCCTCACGCTTGACACCTGCCATCAGATTTTATACAACCACCTTGTCCACCTTCTTCGCCGCAGAAAGCCACTTTGCCTTGAACTGCTGCTCGTCCTTAGCAGTTTTTTTGGTCTTTTTTAGGTTCCGCTTGACAATAGCCCAGTATTTCTCAATTGGGCGGAGCTCTGGCGGTTTGGGAGGGTTCTTGTCCTTGGGAACCACCTGCACGTTGCTGGCGGCGTACCACTCCATGGCCTTTTTACCGTTATGGCAAGATGCCAAATCCAGCCAAAACAGTACGGAACAACCGTGTTTCTTCAGGAAAGGCAGCAGACGTTTATTTAAACACTCTTTCACGTAAATTTCTTGGTTGACAGTCCCGGAAGCTATGAAAATGCTGCTTTTCAAGCCACAGGTACAGATGGCTTGCCAAACCAGATATTTCTTTGCGAACTTTGACAATTTTATGTGCTTGAAAATATCTGCTACCTTTCCCCTTCCTTTTGCCGTATAAAACCTGTCCCGGAAGCTGCTTGTAGTAGGCTTTGAGGTAGGTTTCGTCGTCCATTACCACGCAGTCAAACTTCGTTAGCATCGTCGTGTACAGCCTCCGGGATCGCGCTTTGGCCGTCGTATTTTGTTTATCATCGCGATTTGGAGTCACTACCTTCTTGTAAGTCGATAGTCCGGCTCGTTTTTTGGCTCGATGCACGGTTGTAGACGATACACCCAGCTTATTTGCGGCATCTCGGAGAGAGAGGTTAGGGTTTCCTTTAAAACTACCGGCAACTCTCTTTGTCGTCTCAGCGGCTTCCGGTTTTCGATTTCCCCCCGATCCAGACTTCCTGTCTGTCGACAAACGTTCCCCAAACACTTTAATTACATTTGTAACGGTTGATTTGGCAACTTTTAGCGATTTTGCCAGCTTTGCGTGCGAGTAGCTCGGATTTTCGCGATGCGCGAGCAAAATTTTGATACGCTGCTCTTCTTGTTTGGACGGCATTTTGACAACTGAAGAGTGAATTCCAAAATCAAAATAGGATCAACATTCTACACACACACCTTCAAAATGAGGGGTGTTCAGGTTTTTAAAATGCAAAATTGAAAGAAATACGTCAAGTTTATATTGACCAAATTTTGACCGTATCACCCCTTACCCCCCGAGGTGAAAAACATTCAACGCCTACAGGTCAGCCCGTGGACCCACTAGGGACCCACAAACGTCAAAACTTAAAGGAAAGTACCTCTGCCATGTCCTATAATATGTCTTTATAATAAAGAGCGACATCTTTGGTTCAAAATAAATACCAAAATCCTTAAGTGAAAGTCAAAAGCTTGATATCCAAGTAAATTTTCCGTCATATAATTTACTTATATTAAAACACAGGCTTACGCTGCAATAAAATCAATTTTAGTGAATTGAAAGTTAGACAAATTGAAATTTAATTAATTCAAGTGTTATCTTAGCAATTTGATATTATTTGAATTTTTTTATTTAATGTACCCTAACTCTTATCTTAATTCATTTGCTTTTGTTTCAAGAACTTCAGCTCTTTTATAATGTTAAACGTGCTGTTTTTTTATATATTTTTCTTATATTTTTTTCTAGGTAAGTAGCAGATTGGTGTTGGATACCTAAAACAAACTGGGTCATTTTTGCATGTCGTCAAGTGAGTTTATTTTGGCTTTATTGGTATTTGGTCTTGGCTAGCGCTGCTCAGAATAGCAATAGCCAATGAGCAAGCAAAGAAACTGATAACATCGTAACAATGTAAAATTAAAATAAATATTTATGTTTTTTGTTTTCTTTTCTAAAAATGTTTTCGCCATATACTATTGCTATACAATACATATATACATTGTCTATTTTTTACTTATGCTGCTATAGTAAAGAAAAAATCTAAAGCAAACAAAAAGCACAAGTACTGTCCAACAACATGACGTGATAAACTTCAATAATTATGAGTTGAAGAAAATGTTTTGCTTAATTAAAAGAAATAATTTGTTTATTATAACAGAAGTAGCCATTTACACCTATTGCATTTTTTAAATTTTTTTCTAATTAACTACATAGTTAACGAATATCTTTTTTACGAAAAAATGAGGGAAAAATGAAATGTCCCAATTAAAAATAAACTGTGTTATGATCAGGCTGTCAGAAACTTACATAGATTATGTATGAATCTAGGAAACTTTGTATGACCAATTTTGGGCAATTAGGAAATTTGTGTAAATTGCTATGGATATAACCACCATTGGAAAATATTTATCTCGTATAGAAAATTAAACTCAAATTAATTTAATTTATATAGCTTTCAATTAAGCTTGGATGTCTAGTGGTTCATCTACGGTCAGTTCTAGATGGATCCCTACACCCTCACAAAAAATCGCTTCTGTAACATATACTCCCAAACATATTTTGCTTCAAGCATATACATTTTTGGGTATTGCCCAAACATTTTTATGTTTGATCTCTACCAATATATAATATGTTTGAAAGCATATTGGTCTAAACAATATATGTTTGGGTAGTCTCAGTTCCAAACATTTTGTATTTTTGCATCCAAATTCAATAATGTTGTCTTCCAAAAAACAATATGTTATTATGTGACCATATAATATGTTTGGAAGCATTTTGCACCCAAAAATATTATATGCTTAAAAAATTCTCCCAAACAATATTGTGCTCAAAATTTTATTTATTTATTTATATATTTACAATCATAATGAATTATGAAAATAAACAGGTAATATAGGTGCTAACAACATAGGTTTTCGACCTGAATGCTCAAAATTCTGTTTCTGCCCAATTGTATATTCCCCGACATCTTTCTTACTTCCACGAGATTTTTTAGTTCTTAGCACCTTTTTCTGTAATACAAACATTGTAGAAGAAATTATTCAATTTTATGATTTTTTTTATTTTAATTTTACCTTTTGCCGGACGGGGATTCGAACAGCGGACCACACAGTTTGTAAGGATCAAAGAAGTAGCTGATCAATTGCCCAAGGAAAAATAAAATGTTAATTTTGTAATAACAAGCAACAACCACCAACTTCATTCAATATCGCTCCCTGTTAAATAGCGCTCCAAGCTACTAAACACATATATGTTTATAGGCTATTTCCAAATTAATATATGTTTGCATCCAAGCATATTATATTTACAAACATTTTATGTCCCAAACATAATATGTTCTAACATATTAACATATATGTCCCAAACATGTTATGCTAGTTTATGAACATTATATGCTTGCACTCAATAATATTGTGTTTAAAAATGTGTGTTCCAAACATATAATGTTTATAGCCAAACATATGAAAAACAGTCTTTTTCATCCGTGTAGACAGGTTGCGAACGTCTCTCTTATCATTGAGTACGTCCCGATTCTATGTTTAACTCAATAACAAGGGATCTAGCTTTTTCAGACTTAGAGAACTCATAAATGTCAACATCATTACTGCGAAAGGTTAAAATATCGCTGAAAATTTTTTACCGAAACTGAAATTGAGCCCATGGCCAAGGCGGGCATGCTAACCATTGTAGGACGGCTGATGCCGTTAAGAGTTGGAAAGCCGTGGAAATCGTGATCAATCACCCAGAGTTGATGATACATCTGTGTCGAATAGGATCTGCGGATGATAATGTGTAGCGTGGTGAGGAGAAAATAAGCAAACCTTTGAACACACTGTCAAAATTTTATTTCTATAGAAAATTTTGTCAAAATTTTATTTCTATGGGAAATTTTGTCAAAATTTTATTTCTATAGAAAATTTTGTCAAAATTTTATTTCTATAGAAAATTTGTCAAAATTTTATTTCTATAGAAAATTTAGTCAACATTTTATTTCTATAGAAATTTTGTCAAAATTTTATTTCTATCGAAAATTTTGTCAAAATTTTATTTTTATAGAAAAGTTGGTCAAAAATTTATTTTTATACAAAATTTTGCCAAAATTTTATTTCTTTAGAAAATTTAGTCAAACTTTTATTTCCATAGAAATTTTGTCAAAATTTTATTTCTATCGAAAATTTTGTAAAAAATTTATTTTTATAGAAAAGTTGGTCAAAATTTTATTTATATAGAAAAGTTGGTCAAAAATTTATTTCTATAGAAAATTTTGTCAACATTTTATTTCTATCGAAAATTTTGTCAACATTTTATTTTTATAGAAAAGTTGGTCAAAAATTAATTTTTACAGAATATTTTGTCAAAATTTTATTTCTATAGAAAATTTTGTCAAAATTTTATTTCTATATAAAATTTTGTTAAAATTTTATTTCTATAGAAAATTTTGTCAAAATTTTTCTCTTTCGAAAATTTAGTCAAAATTTTATTTTTTTCTATCGAAAATTTTGTCAAAATTTTATTTCTTTGGAAAATTTTGTCAAAATTTTATTTCTATAGAAAATTTTGTAAAAATTTTATTTCTATCGAAAATTTTGTCAAAATTGTATTTTTGTAAATTTGAAAAGTTGGTCAAAAATTTATTCTTATAAAAATTTTTGTCAAACTTTTATATCTATCGAAAATTTTATTACTATCGAAAATTTTGTCAAAATTTTATTTCTATAGAAAATTTGTCACAATTTTATTTCTATAGAAAATTTTGTCAAAATTTTATTTCTATAGACATTTTTGTCAAAATTTTATTTCTATATAAAATGTTGTCAAAATTTTCTATATAAAATTTTGTTTAAATTTTATTTCTATAGAAAATTTTGTCAAAATTTTTTCGTATCGAAAATTTTGTCAAAATTTTAGTTCTTTGGGAAATTTTGTCAACATTTTGTCAAAATTTCATTTATATCGAAAATTTTGTCAAAATGTTATTTCTTTGGGAAATTTTGTCAAAATTTTATTTCTATCGAAAATTTTGTCAAAATTTTATTTTTATAGAAAAGTTGGTCACAAATTTATTTGTATAGAAAATTTTGTCATACTTTTATATCTATAGAAAATTTTGTAAAAATTTTATTTCTATAAAAAATTTTGTCAACATTTTATTTCTATCGAAAATTTTGTCAAAATTTTATTTTTTTAGAAAAGTTGGTCAAAAGTATATATTTATAGAAAATTTTGTCAAAATTTTATTTCTATGGGAAATTTTGTCAAAATTTTATTTCTATAGAACATTTTGTCAAAATTTTATTTCTATAGAAAATTTTGTCAAAATTTTATTTCTATAGAAAATTTGTCAAAATTTTTTTTCTATAGAAAATTTGTCAAAATGTTATTTCTATAGAAAGTTTTGCCAAAAGAAAAGTTGGTCAAAAATTTATTTCTATAGAAAATTTTGTCAAAATTTTATTTCTATCGAAAATTTTGTCAACATTTAATTTTTATAGAAAAGTTGGTCAAAAATTAATTTTTACAGAAAATTTTGTCAAATTTTTGTTCTATCGAAAATTTTGTCAAAATTTTATTTCTTTGGGAAATTTTGTCAACATTTTGTCAAAATTTTATTTTTATAGAAAAGTTGGTCAAAAATTTATTTGTATAGAAAATTTTGTCATACTTTTATATCCATAGAAAATTTTGTCAAAATTTTATTTCTATAGAAAATGTTGTCAAAATTTTATTTCTATAGAATATTTTGTCAATATTTTATTTCTATAGAAGATTTTGTCAAAGTTTTATTTCTATAGAAAATTTTGTCAAAATTTTATTTCTATCGAAAATTTTGTCAAAATTTTATTTTTATAGAAAAGTTGGTCAAAAATTAATTTTTATAGAAAATTTTGTCAAACTTTTATATCTATCGAAAATTTTGTCAAAATTTTATTTCTATAGAAAATTTTGTCAACATTTTATTTCTATAGAAAATTTTGTCAAAATTTTATTTCTATAGAAAATTTTGTCAGAATTTTATTTCTGTAGAAAATTTTGTCAAAATGGTATTTATTTAGAAAATGTATGAAGCAGATCTTAGTTGGAGAGGAATATTTTGCAAAATCTTCTACCAAACAGTAAAAAATACCAATCTACCAAACAGTAAAAAATCTGGTAGACTCGTGTTCATAATTGTATATAGCCCCCAAAAAAACAGCGACTCCCATATTTCAATTCTGTCTCTATAATTACCGCACAAAAGTCAATATCGGTTCGTAATTAATTCTTCCCTATATATAGTCAAGAACTGAATATATACGTATTTAATCGACCTTTCTTTTGTCCAATATATATCCCGCATGGACTATGTTAACGTACAATTTAGAAGATGATGTTAGGAAGTTTTAAGATGCCTTGCCATCGGCCGCAATGATGTGGATGATCGTCCTTGGTAGAAGTTTCTACGCAATCCATGGTGGAGGTTACATAAGATTCGGCCTGGCCGAACTTACGGCAATATATACTTGTTTTTATTTTTCTTTAAACCAAAACTCTATTTCATTATTTAAAAAAAAAACACATATCTCATATTTCATAGATATGTTATATGAAATGGAGGGGTGTACATTTAAAAGAATAACATATATTTAAAAAAATAAGATTAAACAAAGACGATCATCTTTCTTTTAATTATAATTCCTTCAGTTTAAAGAAATGTGTCCATAACACTGTGTATATTTAGTTTCCTAAATTTTACATTCGTTCGTTACATCGTTCATTTTTTTTAAGTGTAGAACTTTATCCCTAGAATATATGGTTGACGACCGAAACAAAAATCGCCTCTTGCCAATAACAATCACCACAAGAATTTCAAAAATTTTTTTAGACAGTTATACACAATTTGACTAAAAAAAATTATAAAGACATTACTATTCAATCCCAATAAGGAAAGGATTTTTAAAAATAAATTCAGCAATTTAACCCTTCGACTTAAATAAGCTATCATGTATTCCTCTTTAATAAAAAAAATAACATTATGACCCAAAATTGCAAAACGTGATCCTCATAAAGTAACCACGAAGTTGAAACCAAAAAATCCCAGTTTTTCCCAATAAGCAAACAGAAGTGTTTATAACATCAAGCAACAAATTATCTGTCGATGGAACTTTTAGGTTCTTGGGACAAAAACATAGACGATTGGTAATAGTAGTGAAATATCCATTCATGGTCTACAGCCGTTGGATTTAAGTAACCCATTTTGCTAAAGTAAAACACCAATAGCTTTATAGATACCACCAGTTTACTAACATACTAACTAAGCTATCGCCTATGGCAATCTTCAATGAGGGTCAACTAAGTTGAACAAGATGTATTGCAAAGTCAGAAGCAATAACACCAATAAACGGCAGTTATTTTTTAAAATTGGACAATCTTTATACTTCGAGAGGAAGAGATGGAGCGCAGATGAAAAAAAACTACTACCAAAATATTTAAGCACCAAAATAAACATAGTGTTTTATTAATTGTTAACTAGTTCTTGTCTACTTTATTTATTGTCGTCTGTTGTAGTTTTTTTTTTTTATTTGTATCTTTTAGTTTGTCACAAACTCTAAAAATGTTTGTTGCTTACATCCAAAGAAGGCGATGATCAATTTCTGATCGTGTCTTCATAGTTCCAAATAAAGAAAACTACAAATCGTCTAATAAATAAGATAATTTGGTAGCTATTGGAAATGCCAACACAGAACTTAGATGTTTAGGCAATTGGTGACTTTATCCAATGCAATAAAATTATATTTGTTGTCTTAGTTATACCCTTAAATTTATTCAAACATATTAATTTGAAATTATAGCCCATAGACCTTATGTAGAAAAAAAAATTAAAACAATTTGCCAAGATCTTAGTTATGCCATTTAGAAACTAGTCTATTATTCATATGCATACATATACACTGGCTATTATTTCTATTTGGCTGGTTTTGTTTCCATTTTCAATTTTCCATATGAACCACAGCACCTGTTAACAAGATACTAAACAAAGTTCGCCGATAATTGTGGGTTATTTTAATCTCTTCGTGTGGCATTGGTATGAATATGAAAAATGATCGGGTTAAAAAGTAAATTATATTTTTGTGATTTATTTTGTTCTTTTCTATATTTCAACTCCGCCTTCTTGGACATTTGGACATAGAGAAGCATGGGTAATTAAAAAAAAAACAAATAAACATCAATTGAATACGCCAATATTGTGGAGCGTGTGACCTTTTTGAAATCTTTAGATTAGTAAAATTCATTTTTTGTTTAATTATTTTTTATTTAAATAAATTTATATTTTTATATTTTTTTATATAATTTTTTTATAATTGTTTTTATATTAAAAATGAATTAAATTAAGTAAAATTTTAAGGAACTAAAATTAAAATTAAGATACATTAAATTGAATCATATTGAATTAATTTAAATAAGAATAAGTTATAATTAATGTTATTTTGGGTACAATGAACCAAATATTGACCTAATATGGGAGATAATGCAACCTAAATTTTAGCACATGCTAAATTTGGCATGAATAGCTATAATATTATTTCTACTCCCTGTGCATAGCCTCACATAAATCAGAGTTAAACTTTGGCCTCTGTGGTCATATGAGTCTAAATCGGCCGAAAGATATATATGGGAGCTATATCTAATATCTGAACCGATTTGTCACAATTGACGATAATATAAATTGTACTTCTTGTACAAAATTGTGAGCAAATCAGGGTAAAACTCTGTCTTCTGGGACCATATAAGTACATATCGGGCGAAAGATATATAAGGGAGCTATATCTAAATCTAAACCGATTTGGCTGATATTTTGCAAGTTTTTTGAAACTCATAAAATATTCGGATATACGGAATTTAAATAAGATCGGTTGATAAACACCCGACCGGTGATAACTATATATGTCAGTTATATCTAAATCTGAACCGATGTTTTCCAAAATCAATAGCGATTGTCTTTGTCTCGAAAAAAGACCCTATACCAAATTTGAGGACGATCGGGCTTGAACTGTAGTGGTGAAGGGTATAAAAATTATAATGTATACTTCAAAGTAAAAAATGTTTTCTTAGTTCCAAAACAAAAAAACTTTAATCAAAAGATACCAAATCCTCAAAATAAGTCTTAGCCTATATTCTAATCGTTTTATCTTACTAAATCTAAAGGCTCAATATTTCAGTTAATTTAAGGACGATTTCTTTAAATTAAATGTATGTTTCTTTACTTTAAGGAAAATTTGCCTTAGACATGCGACTTCAACGGAGGGATGCAAAATTTCCAAAATTTGTGTCCTAAGTTTAAAGAAAAAAAATTTTGAAGCTATGATTATAAACTTTATTGTAATTAAAATTTCGCTTCGTTATAAACTTTATTGTAATTAAAATTTCGTTATTTTAACGAAATTTGTCCTCAATATTTTCTTTTAATATCACGTAAATATTTTTTCAGTGTAGGAAACAAGTTTTAATTTATTCAGTTTTTTACTTCTTTCTTCATGTTCAATGTCCTTTAAACACGTATTAATGGCAACCAAATTCAGACTCGACTTCAAGTAAAAAGTAGCAAGTTTTAAGTAATAACCATGTTTAAAATAAAGTGTTAAAGGAAATCTCCTATTTTTGAACACATTTTTATTTTGTAGTCAATATACAAAATATATACAAATTAAGGATTTTTTTGAAGATTTCATTAATTTTGAAGAATTCGACCTAAGTCAACCCAATTTTATTTTATGTAAAGACTATAGTCACAAAACGACTACATTAAAAATTTGATCAAGTTTTGGGCAAGGAAAAAAGCGTCTAAACAAAATTTGCATTCGATAAGAAATCTTTCGCATTACAACAATATTATTTATATATAACTTATTCTTAATTTAAATTAGTTCATCATCATTTAATTACTTTTGTCCATCATTTCTGTTGTTTATATTAATCTTATTTACACGAAAATTTATTAAATTAAAAAAAAAAAACAAGTATATACGGCCGTAAGTTCGGACAGGCCGAATCTTATGTACCCTCCACCATGGATTGCGTAGAAACTTCTACGACTTCTTAAAATTTCTTAACATCGTTTTCTAAATTGTATGTTAGTCCATACGTGGTATATATTAGTTATATGTTATGTATGGTAAGTCTACAAATAATTACGAATCGACTTGGACTTTTTCACGGTACGTAGAGAGTCAGAATTGAAATATGGGGGTCGCTTATATGGGGGCTATATAGAATAATGAACTTGATATGGACCAATTTTTGTGTGATTGGGGATCGATTTATCTGAGGGCTACATATAACTATAGGCCGATATGGACCTAGGCCATATACTAGCACAATGTACCAAATTTCAACTGACTCGGATGAAATTTGTTCCTCCAAGAGGCTCCAAAACCAAATCTCGGGATCGGTTTATATGGGGGCTATATATGATTATGGACTGATATGGACCACTTTTCGCATGGTTGTTAAATATCATATACTACCACAACGTACCAAATTTCAACCACATCGGATAAATTTTGCTTCTCCAAAAGGCACCGGAGGTCAAATCTGGGGATCGGTTTATATGGGGGCTATATATAATTATGGACTGATATGAATCAATTCCTGCATGGTTGTTGGATACCATATACTAACATCATGTACCAAATTTCAACCGAATCGGATGAATTTTTCTCTTCCAAGGGGCTCCGGAAGTCAAATCTGGGGATCAGTTTATATGGGGCCTATATATAATTATTGACCGATTTCGACCAATTTGTGCATGGGTGTTTGAGGCCATATATTAACACCACGTACCAAATTTCAACTGAATCAGATGAATTTTGGACTTCCAAGAGGCTCCGGAGTTCAAATCTGGTGATCGGTTTATATGGGGGCTATATATAATTATGGACCGATGTGGACCAATTTTTGCATGGTCATTAGAGACCATATACTAACACCATGTACCAAATTTCAGCCGGATCGGATGAAATTTGCTTCTCTTAGAGCAATCGCAAGACAAATTTGGGGGTCCGTTTATATGGGGGCTATACGTAAAAGTGGACCGATATGGCCCATTTGCAATACCATTCGACCTACATCAATAACAACTACTTGTGCCAAGTTTCTTGTTTCGTTCGGAAGTAAGCGTGATTTCAACAGACGAACGGACGGAAATGCTCAGATCGACTCAGAATTTCACCACGACCCAGAATAACATATATATATACTTTATGGGGTCTTAGAACAATATTTCGATGTGTTACAAACGGAATGACAAAGTTAATATACCCCCATCGTATGGTGGAGGGTATAAAAAGTTATTAAATGAATATAATTAATAAAAATAATTTAATTAAAAAATAAATTAATTTAATTTAATTTAAATATAAATTTGGAAGTTGTTCTCGAGACACAACATTGTAATCACTTCCAAACATGTTCTCCCAATTTTTTATAACTCGCTGTTTTCATATTTTTAATGGGTAAATATAGCTTTTTTGTTTCAAATCGCTTAAAAACAGAATAAGAATTAATAAAATTGTACAAATTATCTTAATTTTGCCGAAAAATGCTAAATCCATTTTAGAAAATTTTCGAATTTTTTAAAATATTTGAGGTCAAACGTTTCAGACAAGCGTTAGAATGCATTAAAAATCATAATAAATTATAAAAATTTAACATAGCAAACAAAAAGAAACTTTTTAACTCACATAAAAATTATATGTTTGGAACCAAAATTTTTTTAACACAAGCATATAATGGTCATAAACTAGCATAACATGTTTGGGACATATATGTTAATATGTTATAACATATTATGTTTGGGACATAAAATTGTTGTAAATATAATATGCTTGGATGCAAACATATATTAATTTAGAAATATCCTATAAACATATGTGTATTTAGAAACAGAGACCTAGAGAGTATGATCTGCAAGTAAAAGAATGGAATTTGCACCTTAAAAATGTATACACACAAAGAAAATTTCATTAAATTTTTTTCTACCAGTATATGCCTAAGGTGAAACATAATATATTTGAACAATACAAACAATATTTTGTTTGGACCAATCCTGAAAATATATGCTTGAAGCAGAATGTGTTCAGGGTATATGTTACAGAAGCGATTTTTGTGGGTGTATAATTGTAATAATATGTAAAATCATCCAGTTGGTCCCGCGTGTATTGATACCAGGCGATCATAAAAAACATTAATTTAATTAACTTTAATGCAAATTGAATTATCTAGCTATTCCGCACACAATTTTTTACGTAAGGGCGAAATTTAAAATTCATTTGTTGGACCATTTAAATATTAGCATTTTCTACATACCACATTGTTTGTTTATACATTTGTATTATTTTTTTTATTTGGCCACTTACCTGTAAAAAAATAAAAAAACGAAAATGTTAATACAAATTAAGATAGATTTTAAAATTTGTATAGCTAAATTAAAATATTTTTTTTTGCTCTTCTAAAATATACATATTTCAAATCTTCATATTCTTATTTAAATGTAAAGATATTTCCCCTTTTCGGCTCTTCGAACTTCATTGTTTATGCATTCGCAATGAAAGCATGAGACCACGTATATATTTCTGGTACATGTATCATTGTCATTATGTCTTCTTCATTGACAGTTTTCATTATGTCTGGTCTCTTGATGCTAAATTTTTTGGAGGGGGGGTTACATTTCTGATCTTTTTCAGCGACTTTCTGTGCTATTTGTTTGTTTATTTTTCTGTTGTAAGGCAATTTACAGTTGTTTGTTTGTTAATTTTGTAAACGTGTTCTGTCAGTCGCATTTGTTTAATACACTTATATTTTTTACTGCCTATACTGATGTCTCTTGTATTGCCCCAATGTTGTTTGAAGTTGTGTGTAAAGTAATTTGCGCATGCGCATGCGCATTTCATTTACCTACAACTTCCATCCATGCCATGTTAACTAGGCTTCACGAGCTATTTTTGTGTACTTAAATTAAGTGTCATGTTTCCCAAACTATGAATGGACAATACATAATTAGTTAGACGACGAGTAAGTCCAAAAATTGTTGGACATTCGCATGGACATATGTTCTTTGCCATCGACATTTGTAGCAAGAAGACAAAATGCTCATATCTAGCCAATGAGAGATTATAGTCTTGGGCACTTGGGCCATTCGAGATTTCATTCGAATAATGTCAATTTAATTTGATTTAAACACCTGAAGCACCTGGTGCTGGTTTAAGAATGGAATACCTTTGCTACCTTTTATTTTATACGAACAAAAATCCAAAATCCGAATAGTTTTCTTTTGTTTGTTTGGTATTTGTATTATAATCTATGTATATTTCCTGACCCATTGATATAAATAATGCAATATTTTCTACACGGATGAAAAAGACTGTTTTTCATATGTTTGGCTATAAACATTATATGTTTGGAACACACATTTTTAAACACAATATTTTTGAGTGCAAGCACATAATGTTCATAAACTAGCATAACATGTTTGGGACATATATGTTAATATGTTAGAACATATTATGTTTGGGACATAAAATGTTTGTAAATATAATATGCTTGGATGCAAACATATATTAATTTAGAAATAGCCTATAAACATATATGTGTTTAGTAGCTTGGAGCGCTATTTAACAGGGAGCGATATTGAATTAATTTGGTGGTTGTTGCTTGTTATTACAAAATTAACATTTTATTTTTCCTTGGGCAATTGATCAGCTACTTCTTTGATCCTTACAAACTGTGTGGTCCGCTGTTCGAATCCCCGTCCGGCAAAATGTAAAATTGATATAAAAAAATCATACAATTTAATAATTTCTTCTACAATGTTTGTATTACAGAAAAAGGTGCTAAGAACTAAAAAATCTCGTGGAAGTGAGAAAGATGTCGGGGAATATACAATTGGGCAGAAACAAAATTTTGAGCATTCAGGTCGAAAACCTATGTTGTTAGCACCTATATTACCTGTTTATTTTCATAATTCATTATGATTGTAAATATATAAATAAATAAATAAAATTTTGAGCACAATATTGTTTGGGAGAATTTTTTTTGAGCATATAATATTTTTGGGTGCAAAATGCTTCCAAACATATTATATGTTCACATAATAACATATTGTTTTTTGGAAGACAACATTATTGAACTTGGATGCAAAAATACAAAATGTTTGGAACTTAAACTACCCAAACATATATTGTTTAGACCAATATGCTTTCAAACATATTATATATTGGAAGATATCAAACATATAAATGTTTGGGCAATACCCAAAATATATATGCTTGAAGCAAAATATGTTTGGGAGTATATGTTACAGAAGCGATTTTTTGTGAGCGTGTATATATGTCCATAAAAACAAAAAATGTTACACAAAACTAACCAGTAAGAATCTTTCACACACACAATGTGGAAGTTTATATATCAATATATCAAAGTCTGTGCTTATTTTATGTCATGGAAAAATGATTTTCAGAACAAATCAAACCTATTGGGTGATTTTATCTACACGGATGAAAAAGACTGTTTTTCATATGTTTGGCTATAAACATTATATGTTTGGAACACAAATTTTTAAACACAATATTTTTGAGTGCAAGCATATAATGTTCATAAACTAGCATAACATGTTTGGGACATATATGTTAATATGTTAGAACATATTATGTTTGGGACATAAAATGTTTGTAAATATATTATGCTTGGATGCAAACATATATTAATTTAGAAATAGCCTATAAACATATATGTGTTTAGTAGCTTGGAGCGCTATTTAACAGGGAGCGATATTGAATTAAGTTGGTGGTTGTTGCTTGTTATTACAAAATTAACATTTTATTTTTCCTTGGGCAATTGATCAGCTACTTCTTTGATCCTTACAAACTGTGTTGTCCGCTGTTCGAATCCCCGTCCGGCAAAAGGTAAAATTAAAATAAAAAAAATCATACAATTGAATAATTTCTTCTACAATGTTTGTATTAGAGAAAAAGGTGCTAAGAACTAAAAAATCTCGTGGAAGTGAGAAAGATGTGGGGGAATATACAATTGGGCAGAAACAAAATTTTGAGCATTCAGGTCGAAAACCTATGTTGTTAGCACCTATATTACCTGTTTATTTTCATAATTCATTATGATTGTAAATATATAAATAAATAAATAAAATTTTGAGCACAATATTGTTTGGGAGAATTTTTTTAAGCATATAATATTTTTGGGTTCAAAATGCTTCCAAACATATTATATGTTCACAAAATAACATATTGTTTTTTGGAAGACAACATTATTGAACTTGGATGCAAAAATACAAAATGTTTGGAACTTAGACTACCCAAATATATATTGTTTAGACCAATATGCTTTCAAACATATTATATATTGGTAGAGATCAAACATATAAATGTTTGGGCAATACCCAAAAATGTATATGCTTGAAGCAAAATATGTTTGGGAGTATATGTTACAGAAGCGATTTTTTGTAAGGGTGTACTCAGAAGAAATACTCAGTACCAATCTTAAGCTCGGTGGAAACTTAGTTCAAAATGTTCGTTTTCCGAATATGGTGCAAACTCGGTGCAGAACCAATGAATTTTACATGGGCTTGTCATAGTCTGGATGTCATTCATCCTTCAGATGTGAAGTATTTAGGATTCCATTTGAGAACAAAAAGAAAAAAACTTGAAAAATACAATTTTCTTTAACATATTCGGCTTCTACCTCTATCGAAACGCAACGAAAAAAAATAAAATGGTTTACAGGAGGAATGAACTATCGCGTGCGAAAATTTAACTAAATTGTACTCCACAATTTGATATATCCACAAAGCGTTATTAAAACCAGGAAAATTTAATGTCCTGTTATGCTTTTCAACTGCATTTTAGGAAATTATACCCTCTTAAAGAAGGAAAAATGAAATAAATATAAATAAGAAAATCATTGGCGCCAAATTAAGACCATTTTAACCTTACAGTACCCAGCAAAAAAAAAGTGTCGCCAAAAAAGTAGTGAACATGTTCTTTTTGGATCCGGAAGTGGTGCAAAATTTGCGCAGAAGCGATGAATTTAACATGGGCTTGTCATAGGACGCATGTCCATCATTTTAACAGCCGTTGGATTTGCACCACTTCTTAAGGTGTGATGCGAATTCAGTGTTTTGGTTCTGAATTAAAAAATTTTGTGTTATTTTGTGGTGCAAAATTTGCGCAGAAGCGATGAATTTAACATGGGCTTGTCATAGGACGCATGTCCATCATTTTAACAGCCGTTGGATTTGCATCACTTCTTAAGGTGTTATGCGAATTCAGTGTTTTGGATCTGAATTAAAAAATTTTGTGTTATTTTGGCAAATAAATAATTAAACATTTTTTTGTTTTTTTTTTTTTTGTTTTAATACATTCTATACATTGTGTGGAACGTTTGGCATCAAATATTTTCAAAAATTCGCAATTTTTCTAGAGTGGATTTGGCATTTTCTCAGAAAAATTTAAACAATTTTTACCATTTTAGTAATTCTTAATCTATTTTTAACTTATTTGAAACAAAAAATTTAAATTTTACATTAAAAATATGAAAAAGCGAGTTATAAAAAATTGAATTAAAAGAACTTCCTCAAAGAAGTTCTTTATTTTAGCTGCACATAAAGAACTTCTTTGAGAGGACGTTTTGGAAGTTGTGCCTTTAGAATAACTTCCAATTTTTTACTGGGTAGTTCATTCTTACTATTTTTGGGAATCGTAAGAAAATTTTCGTTTGCTTTAGTGCATAATGAACTTATGTGTACGGTCATTGAACTATATACCCACGTTAAGTTCATAAAATGTTTGAGGCATACTTAAGAAAAAAGCAGAAAATTTCATTAGGACGTGGAAAATGTCGAAAACAATAATAATATTTAACGATAAACAAATAATTCTTTTGTAATAAAAATAAGTTAAATTTAGCGTTGCCTTCACACACATCAAATCACCCAATTTTTTCAATTAAAATTTTAATTGAATTGTAAAACATTATCAACTAAAAATTTAATTGGTTCAAAAAATTTTTTAATTGAAATAAAAATCAATCAAAATAGTACCAATGAAATTTTTAATTGATACTATCATTTCTGTGATTGAAGAAGTTTCAATTAAAAATCATAGGAAAAAATTTCACGAAAATTTTTTCAATTAAAATTTTAAATGAGTTTTAAAAAATATTCAATTAAATTCAATTATTCAATTAATATTCAATTAAATAATTAAAGCAAAAATCAATCACAAAAATTAATAGAATCAATTAATTTTTTAATTTGATCAATTAATTTTTTAACTGACCTTCAATTAATTTTTTAATTGATACTATCATTTCTGTGGATGAAGACATTTCAATTAAAAAATTATTGGATCACTTAATTTCGTGATTGAATCAGAATTTTTTTTGTGTGATTAATTGGATCAATTAATATCGTGATTGAAGACAAAAAATATTTTTTTGTTCTGTGCTAAGCTTAGTACTATGTTCAGTTTTCAAGCTGTTTTCACGGTTACTTTTTTAAATAATTTTGGGGAAAAATACGAACATAGTATTCACCTTTAACTACGTAATTTTCTTTTCTGTGCAGGACAATCCTAGCACATATTATATGGCAAATTCCAAGCCTGTAAAAAAATTAATCGACACAATTTTTTGTGGATAATTCCATTATTTTATTTTCCCTCAATATTTTTTACGTAGAATAAAGGATTTTTATATATCACCTCAAAATAACATGAAATTATGTCTATCTTTGAAGAATATTTTTTGATGTACATAAAAGTGAAAGAGTTGGGAAGAACTTCCTAAAATATTTGCTGGGAACTCACGAAAATCTGATATTGTTAGCCGAAATTGTTCGTTGATGGTAACTTTTTATTACCCAGCAAATGGAGATGCAAAGCAAATGTTATTGATAAGCAGTTTTTCACATCAACTGCTTACACAATT
Organism: Haematobia irritans; assembly: GCF_050003625.1. NCBI lineage: Eukaryota > Metazoa > Arthropoda > Insecta > Diptera > Muscidae > Haematobia > Haematobia irritans. The sequence continues at coordinate 155,728,153 of NC_134397.1, read as the reverse complement.
TTTGCTGGGCATATATAGAATAATACCGTGTGGCTGATATGTATTGGAATTTTATCGTTACAAGATTCCAAAAGCCATTTTTCTTCGATAAGAAGCCATTCCAAATTGAGCAAACAGCATGATCGAGTTTACTTGCCAAAGAGGTCTACTGAAAATTTATATCTTCGATTGACCAACAGAACTCAGACGCTGCAGTTGGTAACCGACCGCTTCATCGACCGTGTGGGGCCTTAGGCAGAAAAACATTTCGGCCGCATACCATGGACTTTCCAACAGGACTCAGCACCATCGCACTCACTATGCGTCAACCAAGAATGGCGTAAAAAGGAGGTTCATCGCTTCATTTCTATCGCAAAATTCCACAAAAATATCTCCCGATCTTAATCCATTGGACTTTTGCGCAAGGGCATTTTGAACAGTAAGGCTGGCATTAAAAAATACAAAATCATCTCAAAACGCAATTGTCGGGAATGGGTCAAAATACCGCAGCGCTTGATGTCTTTGAAGGTCATAATTCGTGCCAAAGATAGCTAAGGATGCCTTTTAGACACAATTCTCTTTTAAATTGAAATTTTGCGTACATGATTCTGGGAAATAAATTTTAATATAGTCGTTTTTCAGCTTTTTTCTTCATGTGCTATCACATTCTTTTAACAAAATGTTAACGCAACTTAAATTTCCAAAATTAGACTCGACCTCAAGTAGAAATTATTCTATTTTTTAAAATAAAGTGTTAAAAGATAAAGTTTGAAATAAAGTGTTGAAATTCATCTCCTATTTTTTAATGCTTTTTTGCTTTATAACAGGTTGGCTGATAAGTCCCCGTACCAACCTTCAAATGATTCGTGTCAAAATTTGACGTCTGTAAGTCAATTAGTTTGTGAGATAGAGCGTCTTTTGTGAAGCAACTTTTGTTAGCAAAAAAATGGAAAAAGGTATTTCGTGTTTTGATAAAATACTGTTTTCTGAAGGGGAAAAAATACGGTGGAAGCAAAAACTTGGCTTGATAATGAGTTTCCGGACTCTGCCCCAGGGAAATCAACAATAATTGATTGGTATGCAAAATTCAAGCGTGGTGAAATGAGCACGGAGGACGGTGAATGCAGTGGACGCCCGAAAGAGGTGGTTACCGACGAAGACATCAAAAAAATCCACAAAATGATTTTGAATGACCGTAAAATGAAGTTGATCGAGATAGTAGAGGCCTTAAAGATATCAAAGGAACGTGTTGCTCATATCATTCATCAATATTTGCATATGCGGAAGCTCTGTGCAAAATGGGTGCCGCGCGAGCTCACATTTGACCAAAAACAGCAACGTGTTGATGACTCTGAGCGGTGTTTGCAACTGTTAACTCGTAATACACCCGAGTTTTTTGGCGTTATTGGAGCGTTTGAAGGTCGAAATCGCGGCAAAACGGCCCCGTATGAAGAAGAAAAAGGTGTTGTTCCACCAAGACAACGCACCGTGCCACAATTCATTGAGAACGATGGCAAAAAATTCATGAATTGGGCTTCGAATTGCTTCCCCACCCACCGTATTCTCCAGATCTGGCCCCCAGCGACTTTTTCTTGTTCTCAGACCTCAAAAGAATGCTCGCAGGGAAAAAATTTCGCTGCAATGAAGAGGTGATCGCCGAAACTGAGGCCTATTTTGAGGCAAAACCGAAGGAGTACTACCAAAATGGTATCAAAAAATTGGAAGGTCGTTATAATCGTTGTGTCGCTCTTGAAGGGAACTATGTTGAATAATAAAAACGAATTTTGACAAAAAAAATGTGTTTTTCTTTGTCAGACCGGGGACTTATCAGCCAACCTGTTAGTCAAAAGACCAAAAGTCTACAAATGTAAAGACGGTTTCATTTATTTTGAAAAATTTGCAGAATTTCAAGTTGACCTTAATCAAACGAAATTTTCATTCATGTAAAGACACCCAGTCAGTTTTAAGTCGAATTACTTTATTATAAGGACAAAACGACTTCCTTAAAAATTTCATCGACTTTTGGCAAAGGAAAAAAACTGTACACCGGAGAAATGCATCTTCTATGCTAAGCAAAATTTTAAGGACGTGAAATCTTTGGCCTCACTACAAAATTTTATTGAGTTTTGTTGCATTACATAGCACCCACCTTGTATATCCAAAAACATAACTATTTTGGGGGAGAAATCCAACAAATCAGATTGTAGAACATTTTTGGCTACATTTTTATTTTTCCACTCCTCTTTGGTCACTTTTGTAGGATACTGATAATTATACCTTTAAAGCATATTCCTTCAATATTTTGTCATATATGAAAAAATATCTGTTTAGGAAACAGAAGTGATTTTAGGTTTTCCGTTTTCCTTTATCTTCTTGAGAGTATGTCGTTTACTATACCTGTGTTTTTTTTTAATTTTTGTCCTCCAACCATACGTTCATAGCAATAGCATTTGACTTTAGGTTAAAATAATAAAATGGTTGAATAATTTCTTAGGGTACAAATGATTTATGGACACAAATTGAAGACATTTGTTATCCAATTTGATGCTTAAGTTAGACACCATAAATCAAAGGAATCTAAATTTTGATCATATGCATAAAAAGAATAACAAGATTATTATTTATGATTTTCCACATGGGCAAGAAATCATAAAAAATTTGGGAAAAATATATTTTCTATATAATTTCAACGTAAATTAAATAATATTAAAAATATGCAAATATTGCAAAGAAATATTTTTCATTATACAAATATGATGTTGGAAATTTTAAAATATACATTTTTCTCGCTATCTTTTTTTTTTTTTTTAATAAAATCATTTTAATCTTTAAATCCATCACCTAACAGACAGCCATACGATTTTTTTTATTGACCACCATATAATCAACAAAGAGCAATTGGTATATAATGTTAATAATAAATATCAAAGTAATCGAAATTGGTTTTTGTTTTCATTTAATCAAAATAAATATAATATTCACAAAGCGCACACCATACAAAAAAAGTTGTTCTCTTTGTATACCCCCATGTGGGCTGAGATTCCATGAAAAGAGTGTTCCAATACAAAAAAAAACTTTGTGCTTCTTTTTTGCCTCCTCAGGCCAAATGTTAGAGATGGCTACTATGGACAAGCGAACAAAAAACAAAAACTAAATGCAACAGCTTAGCTGTCATACGATTTTAGTAGATATGATCAAAGACAATGGCGTCACAATTGTGTTCAAAGGATTTTTATAATTATAAAGGTTTTATATAGAACATGCGTCAATTAAAAATATATGTGTAAAAAATAACAAAATAAATTTTATTAAATTAACCCCCATTTTCTGGAAGCTCCGTTAGTGCTACGTTAGCTAGCGAACTTTTAAATCGTACTATGGACATGTCTGTCATCTTGTCTATATATTCCATATGCCAGTTAGGAACTTAACTGCTAAAAAAAATTCAGTTTAAGTTAACCGGAGAGAAGATATTTCGACTTAACTTTCTGTTAACTGGGGGTTAAAGTCTAACGGAGATACATGAAAATGGCCGTAAATTGAATTAATGTTGATTAACCCTTAAATGCGCACTGTATCTTTTAAGATACAACAAGAAAAAAATTCTTACGTCTTAAAATATTAACCGAATTTTATGAAATCAAGTTTTCATAACGTTATTTTTAAAAATATGTTTTTCCTGAAAGTTTGTTGTACTTCTGAGTAATCTGCAGTCAAAATTGAAAATTAAATTTTAACCAAAAAAATTGAAAAAACTACAAATTGCAAGTTAAATAATATTTACCAGAGATGAAAGTAATGTTGGTAAAAAAATGGTGTAACGTAAATATATATATATATATAAAGGGTGATTTGTTAAGAGCTTGATAACTTTTAAAAAAAAAAAAAACGCATAAAATTTGCAAAATCTCATCGGTTCTTTATTTGAAACGTTAGATTGGTCCATGACATTTACTTTTTGAAGATAATTTCATTTAAATGTTGACCGCGGCTGCGTCTTAGGTGGTCCATTCGGAAAGTCCAATTTTGGGCAACTTTTTCGAGCATTTCGGCCGGAATAGCCCGAATTTCTTCGGAAATGTTGTCTTCCAAAGCTGGAATAGTTGCTGGCTTATTTCTGTAGACTTTAGACTTGACGTAGCCCCACAAAAAATAGTCTAAAGGCGTCAAATCGCATGATCTTGGTGGCCAACTTACCGGTCCATTTCTTGAGATGAATTGTTCTCCGAAGTTTTCCCTCAAAATGGCCATAGAATCGCGAGCTGTGTGGCATGTAGCGCCATCTTGTTGAAACCACATGTCAACCAAGTTCAGTTCTTCCATTTTTGGCAACAAAAAGTTTGTTAGCATCGAACGATAGCGATCGCCATTCACCGTAACGTTGCGTCCAACAGCATCTTTGAAAAAATACGGTCCAATGATTCCACCAGCCTACAAACCACACCAAACAGTGCATTTTTCGGGATGCATGGGCAGTTCTTGAACGGCTTCTGGTTGCTCTTCACTCCAAATGCGGCAATTTTGCTTATTTACGTAGCCATTCAACCAGAAATGAGCCTCATCGCTGAACAAAATTTGTCGATAAAAAAGCGGATTTTCTGCCAACTTTTCTAGGGCCCATTCACTGAAAATTCGACGTTGTGGCAGATCGTTCGTCTATTCATGATGAAATGTCAAAGCATACTGAGCATCTTTCTCTTTGACACCATGTCTGAAATCCCACGTGATCTGTCAAATACTAATGCATGAAAATCCTAACCTCAAAAGAATCACCCTTTATATATATATATATATATATATATATATATATATATATATATATATATATATATATATATATATATATATATATATATATATATATATATATATATATATATATATATATATATATATATATATATATATATATATATATATATATATATATATATATATATATATATATATATATATATATATATATATATATATATATATATATATATATGTATTTTAGGTTAAGGAAGAAAATAAAGCGGGAACCATGTATTTCCCGTTGAACACAACATTTTTCTTTCATCTGTGGTTTATTTTTCTTAAATTGATGTTACCCATAGCATTTTTAGTCGTTCAGCAGAATTGAAGCTTATTTTTAAGAGAGATTTCACTCATGGAAGTGTTTTACGTATAGTGTATTCAAATTTCTGCGAATAATAGCATAAACAAATCAATAATCAAAATTTCATCAAGTTATCAACCATAATATAAACCGGATTATTCTTTTAAAAAGTTGGACCTACGAAGTCTCTTTACTGGTACAACAAAGTACAAGTACACCTTTTTATTCCTCCTGTGTGGAATCCATGCAGTAAGATAAAAACACTCTATGTTTCTTGTCAATTAAATGAGAGAAAGTAAATATCTAAAAGTTCTAAAAATATAATCATAACATTTTTTTAAATGTGGGTTACAGGGACGATGCCTTTTCGAATATATACCGGAAAGGAGCGCCCCATCCCGGGCAAAAAAATTTAATATTTCGTTTCCATAAAGGACCATCCTCTACCTTCCCAGCACATTGTAAGAAAATCAGAAAACTTTAAATTTTCCAAGAAAAGAGAAGGTGTATATCCATCGAAAAATCACGTACCATATCATTTACTGCCTTTCTCCCAAGATCCCTGTAAATTTGAAGTAAAATAAAGTATTTTGGATTTTTCTCTATTATTTAAAAAAAAGGACATTCCCTTCCCCGATCAAATATTGAAAAAAGTTGGGGGTTTTTGTTCAGATAATTACCAATCTTCCCTGCAATTTCAACACAAAAATGGAGACCTTTTCTTTAGGTTTTAAAATGTCGAAAAAAGAAGGGGATATTTGTCTAGACGCCACCTTAACAATTCCTGAAAATTTCAAGCAAATCGGAAAACTTTGGCCCAATTTTCAAAATGTCGGGCATCCAAATATTAAAAAATAATTAGGTTCCCCATATTAACTTCATAGCCCCCACCTTCCCTGTAAATTTCAAGTAAATCGTAGAAGTTTTGTTTTTGTTATTATTTGTTTCTTTTTCAATCATTATTATTGTTTAAAATGAAATGTAATTAAATTATTTTTACTGTACTTAAAAAAAAAATCGGGAAAAGGTCTCTCTCTTCGACCAAATATCGAAAACCAATGTAGCGGATTTTTGTTTAGATGGCAACCCCAGCCCTTAAAATTTCATGCAAATCGAAGAACTTTTGTTCAATTTTTAAAAAGTCGGGCAAGGTAAAGGTCTCACTCCCCAAACGGATTTCAAAAGTGGGGTACCCTATTTTTTACGCCATGTTCACCCTCTACGTTCTTTGAAAATTTCAACTAAATGGCTTTATCCGTTAATCGGAGAACTTAAGTCATTGCCCAGCAAAAAAATTTTGAATTTCTTCCAAATGCACAACTTTAAAAGCACTTCCAGAAGATGCACTCCCAGTGATGTTCTTTATTTTAACTACCCAGGAAGTTATTTTAATTTAATTTTTTATAACTTGGTTTTTTCATACTTTTAATGGGTAATTTTAACTTTTTTTGTTTCAAATAGATTAAATGGTACAAATCATTTAAATTTTGTCGAAAAAATGTTAAATCCAACCTGAAAAAATTGTGAATATTTGAGGTCAAACGTTTCCGAGAAGCGTTAGATTCCATTAAAAATTATACAAAATTATTTATTTGACAAAATATTACAGAATTTTTTAATTTACATTTAAAACATTGAATTCGGATCACACCTGACGAAGTGATGTAAATTCAGTGCAACGGCTGTTGAAATGGAGGAATTCCGTCCTATGACAAGCCCATGTTAAATTCATCGCTTCTGCTTCAATTTTACACCACTTCTGGATCCAAAAAGAACATTTTCATTACTTTTTTGGCGACGCTTTTTTTTGCTGGGTGGGGGCTTCAAAAGTCGGGCACAGGCAGGCTCCGCTTCACGTTCAAATATCAGAATATAATGTACCCCATGTTAATTCCATAACCTCCCTCACGTCCTCTGTAAATTTCAAGTAAATCGGAGAAGTTTAGTTTTCTCGCTGCACTTATAAAATACCGTCGGACAAAGGGCAGGTCCCCTACTTGACCAAATATCAAAAAATAAAGTAGCGGATCTTTGTCTAGAGGCCACCCCTAATCTTCCCTGAAAATTTCTAGAAATCGGAGAACTTTGGTCCAATTTTCAAAAAGTCGCGCAATGGGAAAGTACGCTTTCTCGACCAGATCTCAAAAAATGAGGTACCCTATTTTCACCACAAGAGCACCCTCTACGTTCTTTGAAAATTTCAAGCAAATCGGTTCAGCCGTTTCCAAGCTTACACGGAACATACATACAAACAAATAAACAAACATCCCAGCAAAAAATGGAGCACTATTTCAGCAGGATTTTAAGGGAGAGAGGCAGTACCAACTGCTTACAAAACAACCGAATCAGTGCTGATTTTTGTGGTCGATGTCCCGATTTGGAGCAGCTTCTACTTAGCGCTGATATACTTGCTCATTTTAATATAAATATTGTTCAGAAGTGATATATAATCTTGAGTATAGCATTTTTGGCGTGAAGGAAAACATCACTATATTTCATGCATCTAACCGACGAAAACATCAAAAAAATCCACAAAATGATTTTGAATGACCGTAAAATGAAGTTGATCGAGATAGCAGAGGCCTTAAAGATATCAAAGGAACGTGTTGGTCATATCATTCATCAATATTTGGATATGCGGAAGCTCTGTGCACAATGGGTGCCGCGCGAGCTCACATTTGACCAAAAACAACAACGTGTTGATGATTCTGAGCGGTGTTTGCAGCTGTTAACTCGTAATACACCCGAGTTTTTCCGTCGATATGTGACAATGGATGAAACATGGACAGCGACCGGTGAACCGTCTCCGAAGCGTGGAAAGACTCAAAAGTCCGCTGGCAAAGTAATGGCCTCTCTTTTTTGGGATGCTCATGGAATAATTTTTATCGGCAAAGCGGCCCCATATGAAGAAGAAATAAGTGTTGTTCCACCAAGACAACGAACCGTGCCACAAGTCATTGAGAACGATGGCAAAAATTCATGAATTGGGCTTCGAATTGCTTCCCCACCCACCGTATTCTCCAGATCTGGTCCCCAGCGACGTTGTCTTGTTCTCAGACCTCAAAAGGATGCTTGCAGGGAAAAAATTTGGCTGTAATGAAGAGGTGATCGCCGAAACTGAGGCCTATTTTGAGGCAAAACCGAAGGAGTACTACCAAAATGGTATCAAAAAATTGGAAGGTCGTTATAATCGTTGTATCGCTCTTGAAGGGAACTATGTTGAATAATAAAAACGATTTTTGACAAAAAAATGTGTTTTTCTTTGTTAGACCGGGGACTTATCAGCCAACCTGTTATACTGCATGAATTGGTTGCTATAACGTAAACGATTGGTCCTAAACTAGTTTGATTACTCGTTTACGTTATTGCCACCGATTCATGCAACTAAACTAAACTCTTACGGCTGAAGTATTTTTTGCTGGGATACTTTGAATTTTATATATATAGATATTTTTTCGGAGGAATCGGTGGTCTTGTACATTTAAGGGTTAAATATTTATTCATATTTCTTTATTAATACTGTATAAAATATTGATAATATTTTAGACACTAAAATGTTGAATCTCCTTCTTATACGAAAATATAAATACCGCTACTGTACATATGCCACTTGAAAGATTTTGCTGTTGGGAAAAAATCGGTAAACGCTTTGCTGACTTTTTTAAATGCTCCATATATACTAAACAATATACGAGTAGAAAAAATCATCATCAGAAGCTTTGACTCTTGTCATATAATTCATTTGCCATTGGTCAATGGCTATAAGAAAATAGCATTTGTTTTGTGGATTGGCATGCAATTGTGGTCTAAATGTCTTAACACAAATGCCTCCTATAGATATTCTCTGCGGCTGATGATGTTTTTTGTTTATATGCGCTATCTCTTCGAATATTTATGCATACATTGGGGTCCCATGTTGCATGTTTTTTCGTATTAATCTCACGGAATATATTTTGTCATGGATTATGGAATTATTTCAAGAGTTGTTTTAGTTGGTGTCTGGGGATTGTGCAGAGATAGTATATACAGCAATGACACAAGATTGTAAATTGAAGAACACAGTGAACCAATTTCATAAAGAAAGATTTCCTTCACTGGTTTTGAATAGGGTAATAATTTATAAAAAAAAAAAAACAAAATGCATATATTTGATAATATCACCCCAGGACAAATGACCATTACACCTTATTCGTATTCACCATTTGAAATTCATTTACTTTTGTCAATAATAAATCTCAAGCTTTACAATATTTAAACAAAAACAATGTTTGTTAAATATTTTTTTTGTTTTTAAGACAATAGAAAATGTTTAATTGAGTTTTTAACTTTCACAAAATTTTTGCAACAAAAAAAAAAATATCAAACTTTGTATTTTCCGTATTTGTCTGCTCCTAGGTGATAATTAGTTTTGCCATTTTCAACTATTGTGTGAAAAAAAAATTTTTGCAATTGATTTTTTATCTTCCTGAATACAATTGCTATTGACTTATTCATACATACATTCTGTTTGCCTTTACATTTTATTTATTTTTCCCCTCATTTTTTGCCAATGACTAATTTGTTATTAATCACATCCAGATTGGATTTTTAACGCTCAAAAAGGAGCTAAGCGAATGGTGTGATAGTTTTAAGTGGTTTAATCTATATTCAGTTCAAAATTAATTAATTAAATATAAAAGCGAATAAGTACACGTTTCCATTTGGACACCACTGATATGACAGTATGTTCTCATACTCACCTATGCGATTGCAGTAGTCGACCACTAATAGAAGGTTACTTATTCAGATCAATTACTTTAAAGCGACCACCAATTTAAGGTGTGAATGTCTTACAGATATGCTAAATATCTCTGTATGAGTATGAGTTTTTAGTGAACAAATCCGATTTGACGGATTAAATTGTATTTTAATTACAATTACTCAGACGTTATCTTGCTTTTATTGGGGAATGGTGTGGTTCCTTGGCAACTGGAAACATTTGCATATATCAAATATAATTTTTTCACACAAAGACTTTGTCTTTGTTTTGTCAAGTAAATACTTTGTGGCAATAAACATTGATTGTAATTTGAAAGAACAATTGCAAAATATAGAAATGTCATATTTTTTTACGGTAATTGCTTCTATATTAATACCACATCCGCCTAACTATATTACTATAAGTTTTTGTTACAAAGATTTAAAAGTAATTTTTACATTACATGAGGCGCAACGATAGTAAAATGGTGAACATTAAAAAAAAACTATAGCCAAATAACAAGTCATGTTAACCTACTTAGTTATACCCTCATTGAGAAGATTTCGAATTAATAAAAATTTCAAAAAAAAATTCGTTTCACTCAATATATTTTCAGTCGTTTTACATGACCCTATTGTTCTTTTATCAATTCAGCTTGAAACCATATATCCTTGAAATATATGAAATTATTCTTTCTTCTTAATTCCATTTAATGGACACATTTATTTCTGGCCAAGTTGACTCATTTGTAAACATAGCTAGCCATTTATATATGTAGCCAATGGTGGTTTGGAATGCTCAACGAATCATTTTCAACAAAATGTGCTTCTATCCCACCAGTTTACAATTGTCCGTCTGGCCGTCTCGTTTGCTAAAGCTGCTGTCATTGCAAATTACTCTGGGTCTAACAAATGACCTTAGAGTTATGATTTCGCAATGTGGCAAGTGCCAAGAATGCTATATTGTTCCACCGGTCTCCCTCTCTATTAATAAATGCAACACCCTCTCAATCTGGCGCTAAGCCCCTGTTTTGTTATATCATTAAGGTTTTATTATGCAAAACCATAAAGACGAAAAACGTTCGAAAATTTTGAGGCTTACAAAAAATGATTTTGTAAATTTGTAGCTTGTTGACGTTGTTCGCTGGGTCCATAGAGATCTTTTAAATTACATTTAATTTAATTATATTTTTTTCGTGCTTCACATTACATATACACCCACCGCACACAGTTTTTCGTAATATTTAATGTTAGTTACTTGTTTTTTTTTTTCGTATGATTAAATATTGATAAATTTGGCTTCCACCATGGAGTTATAATGGAAAATGGTTATACTCTTAATCAAGTACACCATTTTCCAAGATCTTAGAAAGGAGAAAAAATTATAACTAGGCATGGGTTTGTGTCTTAAGTCTTTTGTTGGAAATACGATGAAGACTTAGGCAAAAAACAGTGACAATAAAATATCAAAATTTTCTATAGAATTAACATTTTGACAAAATGGTTTATAGAAATTTTTACGGAAATACATGTTGGTAAAATTTTTTATAAAAATGGAATTTTGGCAAATTTATCTATAGCAATAAAATGTTGACAATTTTTTTAGAATAGAATCGTGAAACATTTTTCTGTGGAAATAAATTTTTTAACAAAATTTTCCATAGAAATAAAATTTTGACAACAAATTCTATAGAAATAAAATTTTGACAAAATTTTCTATAGAAATAAATTGTTTGACAAAATTTTCTATAGAAATAAAATTTTCACAAAAAATTCTATAGAAATAAAATTTTGACAAAATTTTCCATAAAAGTAAAAATTTTGAAAAAAAAAATCTATAGAAATAAAATTTTGACAAAATTTTCTATAGAAATAAAATTTTGACAAAAGTTTCTTAAAAAATTTGAGAAAATTTTCTATAAAAAAAAATTTGAGAAAATTTTCTATAGAAATAAAATTTTGAGAAAAGTTTCTATAGAAGTAAAATTTTGACAAAATTTTCCATAAAAAAAATATTTGACAAAATTTTCTATAAAAAAAAATTGAGAAAATTTTCTATAGAAATAAAATTTTGACAAAATTTTCTATAGAAATAAAATTTTGACAAAATTTTCTATAGAAATAAAATTTTGACAAAATTTTATATAGAAATAAAATGTTGAGAAAAATTTCTGTAGAAATAAAATTTTGACACATTTTTCTATAGAAAAAAAATTTGACAAAATTTTCAATAGAAGTAAAATTTTGACAAAATTTTCTATAGAAATAAAATTTTGAAAAAAAAAAATTTATAGAAATAAAATTTTGACAAAATTTGCTATATAAATAAAATTTAGACAAAATTTTCTATAGGAATAAAATTTTGATAAAATTTCCTATAGAAATAACATTTTGAAAAAACTTTGACAAAACTTTCTATAGAAATAAAATTTTGACAAAATGTGCTATATAAATAAAATTTAGACACAATTTTCTATAGAAATAAAATTTTGAAAGAAACATTTCTATAGAAATAACCTTTTGACAATATTTTCTATAAAAAAAATTGACAAAATTTTCTATAGAAATAAAATTTTGACCAGATTTTCTATAAAAAAATTGAGAAAATTTTTTATATAAATAAAATTTTGACAAAATTTTCTTTAGAAATAAAATGTTGTGAAAATGTTCTATAGAAAAAACGTTGACAAAATTTTCTATATAAATAAAATTTTGACAAAATTTTCCATAGAAATAAAATTTTGCTAAAATTTTCTATAGAAATAAAATTTTGAACAAATTTTGACAAAATTTTCGTAAAAGTAAATATGTTGATATAAAATGTTAAATAAATTTTCTATAGAAATACAAATTTGACAAAATTTTCTATAGAAATAAAATTTTGACAAAAAAAAAATTCTATGTTATAGAAATAAAATTTTGATAAAATTTTCTATATAAGTAAAAATGTTGACAAAATTTTCTATATAAATAAAATTTTGACAAAATTTTCTATAGAAATAAAATTTTCATAAAATTTTCTATAGAAATAAAATTTAGACAAAATTTTCTATAAAAGGAAAAATGTTGGTGTAAAATGTTGAATAAATTTTCTATAGAAATACAAATTTGACAAAATTTTCTATAGAAATAAAATTTTGACAAAAAAAATCTATGTTATAGAAATAAAATTTTGACAAAATTTTCTATAGAAATAAAATTTTGACAAAATTTTCTATAAAAGTAAAAATTTTGACAAAATATTCTATAGAAATAAAATTTTTACACAACTTTCTATAGAAATAAAATGTTGACAAAATTTTCTATAGAAATAAAATTTTGACAAAATTTTCTATAGAAGTAAAATTTTGCCAAAATTTTTTTGATATCTTGAGAACATTTTGAATCCATTTCTATATATGACAATGGTGTATGATTTATTGTATAATATTGAGAAAAATATTTCACATTCACTGTTTGCCGAAATCGGTTTGAAAAAAAAAACTCAAATCAAGAATAAAACCAATCAATAGTTATATCGCATGTAAATGACCACCACAATGTTTAAATTGGACATGATTTGTTGATTTTACATTTTCGGAAAAATCTACGTGCATATCTTATAGCTCTTTTCTTAAATCCCTTGTGCTACATTTAACCCTAGAAACCATAGGAATTTTTCTTGTGTTTTTTAGCTCTCAATTTATTTCCTCGTTTTATGGCATTAGTCATAAGTTTTTTTACAAAAAAAAAAAAAACTGTAGTAAAACAATTCGATATGCTTAAAATATATGAACCTAAGTCTCTAAGTTTGAGACATATTCTACTTTATTTTTCGGAAAAATAAAACGTGAGAGTGGGCTTGTTTAGGCGAAGTTTATAAATTATCATTACAAAATTTGTTAAATGAAGTTAAATATTAGTCAACGGAAATTTTTATTATTGTACTTAATAAAAATTGAATTGAAACTCAAATTAACGTAAAACACGTTTATATGATTAACTTATGAATACAGCAGGTATCAACTAGAATTTTTAAAGTATTTATTTAAATTATGCTAATAAACATAAATCGAGCTTGTTAAGCATAAATAACGACATGAAATTACACTTGATTATAGGCTGCATTTTGTGAGAATTAAAATTATTTCCTCCAAATTCTTGAACAAATAAAAAAAATCCTCGAAGATGTTTTTCACTCTGAGAAATTTAGGAAATTTTATAGAAGGTTATATACTTTAGTTCTTGTGTTTTATATACAATTGTAACAAAATATTTTTCTACAGATAATTTTATGTTTATAGACAGTTCCCCCAAAATCATATTTCTATAGAAAATTATATATTTCTATAGAAAATTAATCCTATAGAAAATTTTCTCAATATTTTATTTCTATTGAAAATTATCTCAAATTTTTTGCATAAACAAAAAATGCACTTTTCCGAATTACTCTTATGATAGTTTGTTAGTTTCTCTTGAATTAGAGGACGATGACGAGGAATATTTTATTTTGAAGAAAAACCCAAAAATAGCACAATAACCCACAATTTTATTTTTTTTTTAATTATGTTTTAGAAAATGTTCTCAAATGTTTTTTCTATAGAAATTTTATTTCTTTAGAATTAATATTTTATTTCTATATGTTTGTCAAAATTTATTATTTACTTATTTATCTTCGTGATTTGTGATTTTTTATTATTTTATTTCTGTAGCATTTTTCCTATAGAAAATGTTCTTCGAAATATTTATTCTATAGAAGATTTTCTCAAAATTTTATTTTTATAGAAAATCGTCACAAAATTTTACTTCTATACAAAATTTTATTTTTGTAGAAAATTATCTCAAAATTTTATTTTTATAGAAAAATTTATTTCTATAGAAAATGTTCTCAAAATTTTATTTCTACACTGAAAACAAAAGCTTGTCCGGTTCCAAAGATTTTGTCTTTACTTTAAAAATTTTTCCGAGCCAAAGAAGCGGAGAACACAAGTAAGGACACTTTTGAGACACAATTCTCTTTTAAATTTGGGTTTTGTGTACTTGCTCTTCTAGGAAGCAATTTTTAATTTTTCGGTTTTTTTCAGCTTTTTTTCTTCATATGCTATCAAAGTCCGTTAAAAACGAGTTAATGACAACTTTATTTTCAAAATTCAGACTCGTCTTCCAGTAGAAATTATGCTGTTTCAAGTAGAATATATTTGAACGATTTTTTGCTTTGTGGTCAAGATGCAAAAAGACAACAAATTTAAAGACAATTTCATTAATTTTTCTGAATTATTAAAGTCAAGTTGACCTTAGCCCAAAATTTTTTTCTTTCATGTTATGATACCCATTTTTAAGTCAAATCACTTAATTATAAGGACAATCCGACTTCATTAAAAAATTTATCGACTTTTGGACAAGGAAAAAACTTTTGTATTTGTATTTTAAAGACATGAAATCTTTGACCTCACGACAATATTTTTTTTTCAGTGTATAGAAAATTTTTCACAATTTTATTTCTATAGAAAATTTTCACAAAATTTTATTTCTATAGAAAATGTTCTCTAGAATTCTAATTCTAATTCTAGAATCTAAACACTTACGCTATAGAAAATTGGTTTTCTGAAGATCTGAGTGATATGGATTTTTTCCGTAGAAAATTTTTTTTTTTAAATTTTATTTCTATAGAAAATTTTATCAAAATTTTATTTTCATAGAATTAACTTTTTATTTCTTTTTTTGTCATTTCTTTTATTTCTTCAGCTTAATTCCTATAGACATTAATTTATATTTATTCTATAGAAAATTAGTTTTCCGAATATCTGACTGATATTGGAAAACCAATTTTGGCTAAATGGTTAAATCGTAATTTAACCATTTAGCTAAATAATAATTTTGCAATTTTTCAAAAAACATTTTTTAATTAAAAATTCGAAATTCTATGACATTTATATCAATCTTAAAGTATAGCTTGCTGCCCAATCCCACATGATATTCGTTATCCAGCATATAAATTATTATCAAAAAACTCGAGCTTTATTACAAAACTAAAAGAATTAACAGAACAAAATTACCTCTTACAACTTTTAAATAGCTGCCAACTATTCATGAAACAATGGCAAACGCCTTGCAAAATTTCAACATGAGACACAATTAAAATGACATTTAATAATTTAAACTTAATACTTAAATGTTGTTAATTAGGATAATAAATATAATTTCTTTGTTAGAAAACGATTGTCGCCCCCACTGCTAACTCTATAACCACCAATTGCAACTATGACAGAATTTTATGACTCCCTCAAAATAAAAATCGCGCTCACACACCTCACTCGCCACTTAGTGAAATCCAAAGTGTTTCGTATATAAATTTAACAATTTTATGATTTTTTCCATTCAAGTTTGTATTTTTGTAACCAACTTGTAACAACAATAGCTCTAGAGTTTGTGTAAAAAAAAAACAACAAGACGTTTTAATTTTTTGATTCAAGCTACTACAAATGGTCCAGTCCAGTAATACTATAGACGAACAGTGAAGAAAAGTTTCTGACCACCAACGAGTATGAAGAAAAAAATTGCCATAGAATGGTAGTAATCATTGTTAGTAGTATTTTTTTGTTTTCCTTTTAGTTGGCGTGGTTTTTTTCGTTTTGGTGTAGCCAGACGACAAGAACAAGACAACAACTTGACAGGCCAAAAAGTGTATTTTATTCTTCAAAGTGTCTTATTTTAGCTTAAGCCGATAACGTAAAGGAAAAAATAACTCTAGGAAAAAAAAACTATCAAAATGGAACATTGTTTAGCTTTTGTGGGGAGGAGGTTTCCTAAAATGTGTTTGTATATGGGAGTGATAAATAATGAATGTTGTGTAAGGTTTTCATTTTTTTTTTGTATTGAAGTATAAATTTTTCCAGTAGAATGGAATGAATGAAATTCGAAAGGAATTTTTGTTTTATTATTTTGAACGAATTCGAAACTTGGAAACACGAGGAAATAGAACAAATCGTATGAATGCGACAGTTGTAAAACAAAAGACTTAAGACACAAGCTCCATGTTGAGGTTAAATCACAACATTGGAGAAGTCAAAATATAATTTCTAAGTGTTTTTTTTTTTCTCCGTTAACAAATTCATTCGAAGAGGTGGCGGCCACCAGTTTATTTCCTACTATCTGGGAAACGAAAGACGATAAGAAACCTGTACTACATCAAATTATTGGGCTGATTTAATGCTGAATTGAAGAAACGCGACATTGCCATTAGATTTGTTTTCTAAATCGACTTACGATAACTAATTAAATTTTCATCTTAGCCCAAAATAAACGCATTGACTTTTCCATTATCAGAAAAATTTTACTTTTCCAAAACCTTTAAAAGTCGAAAATCACGTTTTGATAGTCCAAAAATTAGAATTTATTTATTTTGTTTTTTATTATTATTTGGAATAGATATATACAATAGAATAAACTTTAATGGCTTCTTTTGTTTCTGGTTATAACCACTAACGTATATAGACCTTCAATTTGGGGACCACTGTTGATGCAATGGTTAGCATGCCCGCCTTGCGTACAATACAAAAGGATTCAATTCCAGTTTCGACTAAAGGCCAAGCAGTTTAAGCGTCTGCTTCTCCTTTCTCCGTAATGTCGTTGAAATTTCTGAATGTTAAGAAGTTTCACCGTGAAAAAAAATGGAATTCACTTGTTAGTGAGTCAAAGGCAGAATTGGCCAGAATAAGTAAAAATGTTTTTTTTTGTTTCATTCAAAGTCAGTCTTAGCCTATATTTGAAGCGTTTTTATCTTAAATCTAAAGATTCAATATTTCAGTTAATTTTAGGATGATTCGAAGACGTACGACTTTAACGGAGAGACACAAATTGATAGATAGTAAAATGCGCATCCTAAAATTTAGGCTCCGTAATCTTTAATATCACGTAAATATTTTTTCAGTGTATATATCAAAAATTAGTAAATAATATATCGGTAAGTTAAATAAAACGTATTGCATGTGATTTAATGTTTTCGCTTTCTAAATAAATTTTGTATTTTGAAAAAAAAAAATTGTAGACATTTTTAGGAAAATTTACAAATATTGCCGCGTTCTGAACTCTTTTGTGGACAAGTTAAATTTAATAAAGTTATGTGCTTCATGTTCTTCTCCTTTTTAGAATACCAAATCAAAGGACATCAGAAAATTTTAAAGTGAAAGAAACTTTCTCATATTGGGGAAATTTTAACTACAAACCATAATTTTGCATGAACTAAAATAAAATTAAAATATCTTTTTTGAGTGTATGCATAGCCTTTTTGTAATAGATTGTTTTCTCTGTTTTAGTTCATGTAACTAAAGTAAACAAAGAACCATGAACTAACATTAAGTTCAACATTTTTGAGTGTAAGCCTTTACCTCTTCGTACACTGAAAAAAATATTTACGTGGTATTAAAGATTTCGCAACCTACATTTTAGTATGCGCAATTTACAAAATATTAAGAACAAATTTCCTTAAAATAATGAAATTTTAATTAAAAGAAAGTTTATAATCTTTGCTTAAAAATTTTTTATTAATTTTAGGACATAAATTTTGGAAAGTTGCGTCCCTTCATTAAAGTCGAACTAAGGCAAATTTTCCTTAAAATAAAGAAATACATTTTTGATAGATTTAAAGTAAAAACGGTTCAAATATAGGCTAAGAAATATTTTGTTGATTTTATATCTTTGATTTAAAGTTATTTTTGCAATTAAAAAACTTTGTTTACTTTGAAGTATCCATTATAATTTGGATTTTTAAAATCGCATTGGTTATATTAATATACCGCGAAGAGAGAATGAAAATTCCATTAATGAGATCTGTATCCTAATTTTTTTATCCTAGATTTAAAGCTAAGAAACCGCAAGTTTGGCTAGGAATCAATACCTTAGAGGAAGGTCAAAAGTATTTTTTTTGAGTGTTGTGATGATCATTACGAAAATTCTACTTTTTAGAATGAAATTCCATTAATGAGATCTGTATCCTATTTTTTTATCCTAGATTTAAAGCTAAGAAACCGCATGTTTGGCTAGGAATCAATACCTTAGAGGAAGGTCAAAAGGATTTTTTTTTAGTGTAGTGATGATCATTACGAAAATTCTACTTTTTAGAATGAAATGCTGTATGAAATACTTTTGATAATTTCCATGTTATTGAAAAAACTTCCGCTTTTGTTACTCTTTTATGCGAATAAAAATCAATCCAAACTAATTTATAAGGAATGATTGATTGTTTTATTGGACTATTCTCAGAAAGACCTTTGGTTTAAATACTAAAATGATTTTAATGATTTCTCATTAATATTTATAAAGAATACATTTAATTAACACTTCTCTACTATAGGAAATATTATTTAAGGTTTCAGGAAACCATATGCCTTCAATTTAATGGATCATTTTTGTTGTTGTAATAAGATTGGGAAGGGGATTTGCTCAAGAGAAACTATTCAAGAATGGCTATATCTGAAAATTTATAATTATAATTATAATCAAAAAAAAAATCTCAGGTTTACGCATGAATTCATTTTGGTATAGGTTTGAAAATTCTTAACGATTTTATTTAATTACAAAAATTAATTACTTTATTAACAAAGGTCACATACACCGACAAGGTTTTTTGTTTTTAATGTACACTTTTGATAGGCAAGCATGAATAGTTGATCTCTGTCACGTAATTCACAAGTATGTAGTTTTAGTAAATAAGAGCTTGCGATAATTTGTCATGTGCTATATACTGCAAAATATTGACAACATATTTTCAGATCAACTTTTTTTAAGACAACATTTCGGTGATCACATTCCTTGGAGACTAACTATCAACTTAAAAGTTCATTCATAAATTCCATATTATAGTTGCCATGAAATGCAAGTTATCCTACAAAAAAAAATTTTCATAGTTAATATCATATATAATTTAGGTTATAACATAATCTAAATAATATTTGATATATACTGAAATAAATAATATTTGATATATACTTTCGAGCCACCGTGGTGCAATGGTTGGTTAGCATGCCCGCCTTGCATGCACAAGGTCGAGGGTTGGATTCCTGCTTCGACCGAACACCAAAAGTTTTTCAGCGGTGGATTATCCTACCTCAGTAATGCTGGTGACATTTCTGAGGGTTACAAAGCTTCTCTAAGTGGTTTCACTGCAATGTGGAACGCCGTACAGACTCGGCTATAAAAAGGAGGTCCCTTGTCATTGAGCTTAACATAGAATCGGGCAGCACTCAGTGATAAGAGAGAAGTTCACCAATGTGGTATCACAATGGACTGAATAGTCTAAGTGATACATCGGGCTGCCACCTAACCTAACCTAACCTAAATTTTAGGGTGCGAAATTTACAAAATATTAAGGACACATTTCTTTAAAATAATGAAATTTTAATTAAAATAAAGTTTATAATCTTTGCTTCAAAAATTTTTTCATTAAATTTAGGACACAAATTTTGTAAATTTGCATCCCTCCGTTAAAGTCGCATGTCTTTGAACAAAAGCTAACTTTCCTTAAAGTAAAGAAACACATTTTTAATTTAAAGAAATTGTCCTTAAATTAACTAAAAAAAATGAAACTTTAGATTTAAGTTAAAAAAGCTTCAAATATAGGCTAAGACTTATTTTGAGGATATAGCGTCTTTGGTTTAAAGTTTTTTTGGAATTAAGAAAACATTTTTTACTTTGAAGTATCCGTTATAATTTGGATTTTTAAACTGGCATTTGTTTGTACGTGAGTACCTTTATTAATAAACCGCGAAAAGAGAATGAAAATTTGATAAATGAGATCTGTATCCTAATTTTAATTTTATTGGTCCTAGATTTAAAGCCAGGTAGGTCGCAAAAAATGTCTTTATTTTAAAGAAGCCGCATCTTTAGCTCGGAATCAATACCAATCAATACCTTAAAGGAAGGTCTAAATCTTTGGTTCGAAGTAAACTTTTTTTTGAGTGTAACGCAAGCTGTAGACTGTAAAAATATAAAAACAATTATATTTGAAAAAACAAATTAAATTATATTTTTTATTATTAAAATAAATTAAGCTCTATTCAGCTAAATCTAAATAGAAAAATAAATATTATACACTCAAAACTACAATTTTGACCTTCCTTTACGGATTTTTGTATTGATTACGAGCCAAAAATACGGCTTCTTTAAACTAAAGACATTTTTAGAAACTTATTTAGCTTTAAATCTAGTATCAAAACAAATACCTATTGATTACCAATTTCAGGGAAATCGGATAGAAACTATGGTTTCTAGAAGCCTGGGGACTATACCAAAAGCATGGACCGATAGGCACTATTTCCGGTACATCTATTTATGGTCCTAAAATACCATTAGATTTCTAATTTCAGGCAAATCGGATAGAAAATACGATTTCTAAAAGCCCAAGACTTCAAATCAGGGGGGTGGGTTTATATGGAGGCTATATCAAGACTTGGACCGATATAGCCCGTCTTCGAACTTGACCTGCCTACAAATAAAAAAACGAATTTGTGCCAAATTGCAGGACTATAGCGCCATTATTGAAAGCTGTAGCGTGATTACAACATACAGACAGACAGACATGATTAAATTGTGTTAGAATTTCTCCCTGATCGAAAATATAATGTACTTTATATAGTCGGAAATCGATATTTCGATGTGTTACAAACGGAATGACAAACTTATTATACCCTCATAACCGTTATAAGGTGGTGGGTACAAAAATCTTGAAGCAAAGATTATAAATATTTTTAATTAAAGTTTCATTTCATTTTTCATTTTTTCATTTTTTGTACAAAAAATACATCGTTTGCCCTAAAATTTACTCAGCATTTTCTTTAGTGGAGAGTCACTATATTTCGATGCTGGGCTGGTGGTCGACACGGATTCACCTCCTGAGTGCAACTAGCCCTGGTGTATGCCCACCTATACATTTGTTAGTTCTCTGAAAAGGGCTTGGAATTCTCAACCGATCTTCATGACATTTTGTTCACATATCGGCGAATTATACACGCACAGAAAAAACATGTTTGGGCATGGTTGCCGCATCCATTTAATGCTTATCTAGAGTATGTAATTATCGCGAGAACCATGTATTTTGTCTTTGTAAAAATAATTTTCAAGCGGAGAAAAATATATGTTGGCAATAAGCATTTAAATGGTTCTCAAATGCCGCAAACATGTTCTATTATTATTATTATTAGAATTTGAGACCATTACATGGTCGGGAAAATCATGTACCTGACCAACCAATTTTTTTTACTTTTTTGCAGGGAAAAAAGTATTTTTATGGGTTACGTATAGACATGTCTAGAACCATTACATGGCCATAAAGACCATGTACATTTTTTCATTAACATTTAATTTTTTAATTAAAAGAATTTTATAAAAGCATTGAACAGGTACACACGATTTTCATTTTGCGCGTCAATCGTGTGTTGATTGTTTCTTGGAATGGACGGAGAATACGGAATTACTGTGTTTTGTGTTAATTTATTTATTCAGAAGTGGCACGTGGTTTTATGTGAACACAAAAAAGGGAAGAGTAATTGAAAAAATGTACCTGTTTTTTGTTCTGTTTTTTGATATATGGAATAATCTATTTTTATTTGCAGTTACATGATGTCTGCGTTGGTACATTTCATGGGCAGGAAGTAAATATGGAATGATTGTTGAAATTGAACCAAAATAGAAATTGAATAAAATATGTGATGTTTGCTCGCACGACATTATGAATACAAAGAAACAATGAATTAGTTTATAAATAAATAAAGTTAATTTTGTGTTTTCTTTTCTCAAGTGACATCCTTTTCTCGACGACGAAAAAAGTTTTTTCATAAAGATCAAAACATTTTAGGATGTTACCATGTTCTTTTAACTGGAAGAAAAACATTTTTGACGAATACCATAACATTTTAGATCCTGACCATTGTCTTTTAATGGAAACAATTTTTTATCAATATAAAAACATTTTAGATGAGGACAATTTTATTTTTCTTAGAACCATGTTCACTGAGCCAGGTGTAGGTGAAAATGTTACATGGTCGCCGCAAAAATAGCTCCTATCATATTATTTTGCTCTTCGAATATGATTGTGACAATCGTGTTTCTTCTCTGCGTGTATAAATGTATTACCTAATGTTCACAAATATGATCAAATTACTCTCACATATTTACCCATCTCCTTCAACTTTGTCAGTCATTGTGATTATAATCACTACACCCAGAAAAAAGGGGCTCTAATGCCAACTGAACTTTATTTTAGTTCATGAAGATTACTTGATTTTAATTAAATTTTGCACAATATGAGTAAATGTTCCTTATTTGAATAATTTTTTGTTAACTTTAATGAAGTGAACTAAAAACAACAACAAAAGTTGTATACAAATATAGTGCAAAATTTTACTAAAAAATAAAATAGTTCATATTTTCCTCAAATGGCAGAAGTTTGCTTAAACTGAGTTCATAAGTCTCTCAAATGAGTAAGTTTTACTAAAATTATACCTGTCTCGAACTTAGTACAGCGCTAAAGACATTTTAAAAATTTTTAAATCCAATTTTTTCTTTCAACATATGAAATTTTCTTAAACAACAGAAAAAAAATAATTATTTTTAAACAATTTTCTTCAATTTGACAAAAAGTATTAACTTATTTGTAACATGTTGCAATTAGAAAACTATTTTAGTTAAAATTTTCTAAAATAAACCTACATTTTCTTCCACGGTGGGTTCACTTTTTTTTGGGTGTAGACCAGGGCTGTGGAGTCGGAGTCTTGGAGTCGGAGTCTGAAGATTTTGCTGGAGTCGGAGTCGGAGTCGTAAAAATTTTGCTCGACTCCGACTCCGGCTAAACCAAATTTTTTAAAATACTTCACATATTTGTAACTAAGCAAGTTTTTACGCAAATTAGTTTCCATTGCGTTATTCATTCGATCAATGTACAGCATGATTGTAAATGAAAATCAACTTCCAATTACGGCTATCTTTTTATGTTTCCTAGAATGTTTGACTAGCAGATGGGCTGGATCGATCCATTTTAATGCCCATATCAATTTATTTGAAATGTTTCGAACAATCGATATTATTTTTATTTTATTTTAAGGCAATATACATACGTGGAATATTGGCAAAAAAATTTTTCAAAGTTGTTTTTATAGAAAATTTTGTCAAAATGTTATTTCTATAAAAAGTTTTGTCAAAATTTTATTTCTATAGCAAATTTTGTCAAAATTTTAATTCTATAAAAATTTTATTCAAAATTTTATTACTATAGAAATATTTTTATACCCTGCTCCACACTGTGGAACAGGGTATTATAAGTTAGTGCATATGTTTGCAACACCCAGAAGGAGACGAGACAGATACATGGTGTCTTTGGCAAAAATGCTCAGGGTAGGCTCTTGAGTCGATATAGCGATGTCCGTCTATCCGTCTGTCCGTGAACACATTTTTGTAATCAAAGTCTAGGTCGCAGTTTTAGTCCAATCGACTTCAAATTTGGTACAAGTATGTGTTTTGGCTCAGAATAGATCCCTATTGATTTTGGAAGAAATCGGTTCATATTTAGATATAGCTCCCATATATATCTTTCGCCCGATATGGACTAATACGGTCCCAGAAGCCAGAGTTTTACCCCACTTTGGTTGAAATTTTGCACAGGGAGTAGAATTAACATTATAGCTATGTGTGCCAAATTTGGTTGAAATCGGTTCAGATTTAGATATATCTCCCATATATAGCTTTCGCCCGATTTACACTCATATGACCACAGAGGCCAATTTTTAACTCCGATTTAGTTGAAATTTTACACAGGGAGTAGAATTAGCATTGTTGCTATGCGAGCCAAATTTGGTTGAAATCTGTTCAGATTTATATATAGCTTCCATATATAGCTTTCGCCCGATTTACACTCATATGACCACAGAGGCCAATTTTTAACTCCGATTTAGTTGAAATTTTGCACAGGGAGTAGAATTAGCATTGTAGCTATGCGTGCCAAAATTGGTTGACATCGGCTCAGATTTAGATATAGCTTCCATATATATATGTTTTTCTGATTTGGACAAAAATGGTCAAAATACCAACATTTTCCTTGTTAAATCGCCACTGCTTAGTCGAAAAGTTGTAAAAATGACTCTAATTTTCCTAAACTTCTAATACATATATATCGAGCGATAAATCATAAATAAACTATTGCGAAATTTCCTTAAAATTTTTGACTTTCCTTACTTGTTAAATGTATGTATTTGGGACAAACCTTTATATATAGCCCCCAACACATTTGACGGATGTGATATGGTATCGAAAATTTAGATCTACAAAGTGGTGCAGGGTATAATATAGTCGGCCCCGCCCGACTTTAGACTTTCCTTACTTGTTTTCTATAGAAAATTTAGTCAAAATTTTATTTCTATAGAAAATTGAGTCAAAATTTAGTTTCTATAGAATATTTTGCAAAATTTTATTTCTATAGAAAATTTTGCAAAATTTTGTTTGTTACACAAAATTTTTTTTTTTAAATTTTATTTCTATTGATAATTTTATTTCTATAAAAATTTAAGTCAAAATTGTATTTCTATAGAAAATTTTGCCAAAATTTTATAGTAATAGATTTTTTTATTAGAAAATTTGGTCAAAATTTTATTTCTACAGAAAATTTGGTCAACATTTTATTTCTATAGGAAATTTTGTCAAAATTTTATTTCTATAGAAAATTTAGTCAAAATTTTGTTTCTGTAGAATATTTTGCAGAATTTTATTTACTACACAAAATTTTTTCTAAAATTGTATTTTTATTGATAATTTTTTCAAAATTTTATTTCTATAAGAAAAAATTGTCAAATTTTATTTCTATAGCAAATTTTCTCAATTTTTTTCTTAGTGATGCTCACTGATACTCACTGCTATCAAAATGTATTCAAAATTTTATTAATATAGAAATATTTTTTTCTATATAAAATTTAGTCAAAATTTTACTTCTATAGAAAATTTTGTCAAAATGTTGTTTATATAGAATATTTTGCAAAATTTTATTTCTATAGAAAATTTTGCAAAATTTTGTTTGCTACACAATTTTTTTAAATTGTATTTCTATTGATAATTTTTTCAAACTTTTTTTTTATAAAAAATTTTGCCAAATTCTATTTCTACAAAAATTTTATTCAAAATTGTATTTCTATATATTTGGTCAAAATTTGATTTCTATAGAAAATGTTGCCAAAATTTTATTTCTATATAAAATTTTGCAAAATTTTATTTCCTAGACAAAAATTTTTCCAAAATTGTATTCAGTGAGCATACAATTTTGGAAAAATTGCTGCTAAGTCGAAAACTTGTAGAAATGACTCAAATTTTCAAATTTTTCAATGAATGAATCATAAATGCATTTTTGCGAAATTGTCTAAACAATTATAAATATTTCCCAAATATTGCCCGAGTTTTGTAGAAGTCTGATTTGAGATTTTATCAAAATGTAGATCTAAATACAAAGTTGTGCAGAGTATATTATAATCGGCCCGCCCGACTTTAGACTTTCCTTGCATTTTTATTTTTCGTTAAAATTGTGTTACGTCCCATAACGTTAGATTTAAATTTTAAGTACATAGATTTTGTAGAAGTATATACAATTTTGTCTTCAGATTCAAATTCATGCATATGGAAATATAAACCTTTATATAGCTCGCAACAAATTTAAAGGATTTGAAATAGTATCAATAATTTTGGTTCACAAATACATATACTGTTGGTATATTCTCATATTATGATGGGTATTTATATCATTATTTTATTTTTTAAACATTGCCATAAATTTGAAATATAGAATTCAATTGGCATCTAATGTGAAATTAAGATCTTTTTTGGCACACATAAATAAACACGATACTTTATATCGTCCACTTACGGTACCCCCACAATAGACCTACAAATTAGTGGTATTAAAATGAGATTTAGTTATATTACCCGGAGTCGACTCCGGAGTCGGAGTCGGAGTCGAGCTGATGAAAAATTCTGGAGTCGGAGTCGGAGTCGAGCAAAATTGGCTCGACTCCACAGCCCTGGTGTAGACACAAGGGATTTTCCTCTCAATATGTAAATGCAAAACCAAGAATACGCAAATTTGTATACGCCATACCCCCTAGATATTTGATTCTATTTTCATTTAACACAAAATGATTTAATCCATGCATTTTTCTCAAGTTCAAGATGAAGGTCATTCAAATAAATGTTTCAAGTTTCATGGCTGCGTGTTTGGTTAAATGCTAGGCAGGCAGTGGCCTATTGAAAACGCAGTTTAAGTTTGGATTGAACGAACAAACAAGAATGAAAACTTTTCGACATTTTTATCTAAGACAACTTTATAAATGACCAGATTTGAACTTTTTTTCTTGTTCAATTCAACAAAAGCAAAAAATTGCTTTAAAATGCTAAAAGTGTGCCTAGCCTACCTAACCTGACAGTTATTCTGTTGCGCATGCGTGTGCACCGAAAACAACGAACAACAAACACACATACAACATGTATAACGTGCGACAATGGTTAACAAGACTTGTAAACTTGTTGGACTCCTTGAGTGAAACTAAATTGCTGGCTTTGAGACATATAAAATTGTTGGAGGCAAATGGACATAAAATGCGTGCCAATGAGATTTGCGGGTATTTGTTTTTTTTTTCTCGTGAGCCGCCAAACATTGCTGCTGGTACAGCAGACTCCATGGAGACACGCATTTAGTCAATGCTTTTAGTAACACTTCACTGTTAACACATTGCCATTGCAGGAAAACCATGAAATTAATAATAAAAAAAAATCCCAGTCTCAAAAAGTTGATTTACACCAAATTTGATTATATCTGCAATGTATGATATTGACATTGACAAACTTTTTATTATTTGTTACATTGTAAATAATCAGTTCCTTTAGGAGTTTGGAAAACGTCTTTTATGTTTAATAGCCACGCATATTTGGACTTCTCCGGTTTTGGTTAAGCGTGGTCGAACCATAAAAACATGCAAACTTTGTTTGAAAAACGTTTTCTTATAATATATGATATAGTATTTGAGTTTAATATTTTATTTTATTTATATAACTTTAATAATTTACACTGCAATATGCGGTGCAATAGTTTAATCGTTATAATGATACTAGTTCGGCGAGTAATGCATCGAATTCAACGAAATCGAAGTCGTAATGATATTCATATGACCATATATTGAAAAACGAGAGCAGGGTAAAACCTCACAACTTCACAAAGGAGCACGATCTTAAACTGAAGTATACACAACTTGGACTCGAAAGGTATCGCTGCGTTTCCATGAGCATATCCCTCCGCACGGAAAAAAAATATTTAAATATTATGCAACCCAATTTTAGATTAAAAAATTACAATAACCAATCAGGGTTGCCATTTTGGTCCGATCGGACCAAAATTGATCCAAAAAATTATTAATTATTAAATTTGGTCCGATGGTCGAAACAAATAGAATTTGGTTGATTTTGGTCCATTTTCGTAAAACCGGTAATTTTTTTCAAAATTTTATACAGAAAAAAATGTTGGCAAAATTTTCTGTAGAAATAAAATTTTGGCAAAAATTGCTATAAAAATAAAATTTTAACAAAATTTTCTATATAAATAAAATAATGTCAAAAATTTTGTATAAAAATAAACGTTAAAAAAAAATTGTATAAATTTTTTTCTATTAGTAATGCTATTGTATTGTAACTGTAGCTATGTTACATTCATGCAGAAATAAAATAAAATTATGCAAAAATTTTGTATAGGAAGAAAAATTTGTAAAAAATTTATATAGAAATAAAATTTTTCGATAACTTTCTACAGAAATAAAAGTTTTCTATAGAAATGAAATTTTGACAAAATTTTCTATAGAACTGAAATTTGGAGAAATTTTTCTATAGAAATAAAATTTTGACAAAATATTCTACAGAAATAAAATTTTGACAAAATTTCCTATAGAAATAAAATTTTGACGACATTTTCTATAAAAGTAAAATTGTGACAAAATTTTCTATAGAAATAAAATTTTGACAAAATATTCTACAGAAATAAAATTTTGACAAAATTTCCTATAGAAATAAAATTTTGGAAAAATTTCCTATAGAAGTAAAATTGTGACAAAATTTTGTATAGAAATAAAATTTTCACAAAATGTTGTATAGAAATAAAATTTTCACAAAATTTTGTATAGAAATAAAATTGTGACAAAATTTTGTAAAGAAATAAAATTTTCACAAAATTTTCTATAGAAACAAAATTGTGACAAAATTTTCTAGAAATAACATTTTGACGACATTTTCTATAGAAATAAAATTTGGAAAAAATTTTCTATAGAAATAACATTTTGACGACATTTTCTATAGAAATAAATTTTGACGACAAAGTAAAATTGTGACAAAATTTTCTATAGAAATAAAATTTTCACAAAATTTTGTATAGAAATAAAATTTTCGCAAAATTTTGTATAGAAATATAATTTTCACAAAATTTTTTATATTTTTTATAGAAATAAAATTTTCACAAAATTTTTTATAGAAATAAAATTTTCACAAAATTTTTTATAGAAATAAAATTTTCACAAAATTTTGTATAGAAATAAAATGTTCACAAAATTTTGTATAGAAATAAAATTTTCACAAAATTTTTTATATTTTTTATAGAAATAAAATTTTCACAAAATTTTTTATAGAAATAAAATTTTCACAAAATTTTGTATAGAAATAAAATGTTCACAAAATTTTGTATAGAAATAAAATTTTCACAAAATTTTGTATAGAAATAAAATGTTCACAAAATTTTTTATAGAAATAAAATGTTCACAAAATTTTGTATAGAAATAAAATTTTCACAAAATTTTCTACAGAAACAAAATTGTGACAAAATTTTCTATAGAAATAAAATTTTGCAAAAATCTCTATAGAATTAAAATTTTGATAAAATTTTGTATGGAAAAAAATTTTACAAACTTTTCTATAGAAATAAAAATTTTGAATAGAAATAAAAATTTGGCAAAAGTTTCTATCGAAGTAAAATTTTGGAAAAATTTTAATTTTTAAATGATATTAATTTAATTTGGAAAAATGGTGCGCTGGTACGAATTTTGGTCCAATTTTGGAAAAATGTTAGGCCAAAATAAAAATTAATTGTGGCAACGCTGTACCCAATTTACGCAGTAATAAGGACTTAAAATAATAAAAATGTTAATTAAATATAGTTCATAATCTTTGATTTAAGAATTCGTTTCTTTACTTTTTGTAACACTAATCTTTGAAATTTCCGTCCCTCCGTTTAAGTCGTATGTCTTTGATATAAGGCTAATTTCCCTTAATGTAACAACATTTTAAATTGAAAGAATTAATCTTTATATTAACTGAGATATTCAACCTTTGGACTAAAAATAAAAATGCTTCAAAAATGGGCCTTTATTTTTGTTTTGATGATCTTGCATCTTTAAAGTTTTTTTTTTTGGAATTAAGAAATCGGGTTTTGCTTTAAAGTATACGTTATAATTGTGATTTTTAAACTGATATTTATCACTTGAGGAATTAAAAATAACCAGTTTATGAACTGATCCAAAGTTATATACACTCAAAAAAAAGTTTACTTGGATCCAACGATTTTGACCTTCCCTTAAAGATTTTGGTATTGATTCCGAGCCAAAGATGCGGCTTTTTTAAAATAAAGAAATTTTTTGCGACCTTTCTGGCTTTAAATCTAGGACCAATAAAATTAAAATTAGGATACAGATCTCATTTATCAAATTTTCATTCTCTTTTCGCGGTTTATTAATAAAGGTACTCACGTACAAACAAATGCCAGTTTAAAAATCCAAATTATAACGGATACTTCAAAGTAAAAAATGTTTTCTTAATTAAAAAAAAATTAAACCAAAGACGCTAAATCCTTAAAATAAGTCTTAGTCTATATTTGAAGCGTTTTTATCTTAAATCTAAGTATTTCAATATTTCAGTTGATTTAAGGATAATTTCTTTAAGTCAAAAATGTGTTTCTTTACTTTAAGGAAAATCAGCCTTACTTCAAAGACATGCGTCTTTAACGAAGTGACGCAAATTTACAAAATTGTGTCCTAAATTTAATGAAAAAAAAAAACATTTTTGAAACAAAGATTATAAACTTTATTTTAATTAAAATTTCATTATTTTAAAGAAATTTGTCCTTAATATTTTGTAAATTTCGCATCCTAAAATTTATGTTGCGTAATCTTTAATATCACGTAAATATTTTTTTCAGTGTATATGGCGGTAATTTTACTCTTCCTACGGATTTCCTCGGTTGTTTTAAATAAAAGGAGCAGTTCTCCCCTTTATAACCAATTCAACAACAAGTTTGAGAGTGGTTTGCCGAACTGTAGAGGACCCATACGGACTCAAACTTCATGGTATTATTTTGACACGGACTAAGCTATGTCTGAATGATTTTTGATCACACCGATATAATCAATAATTTAAAGTTCGGTAGCACCACAACTATTAATAATATTTTGTTATTGTTGGTTTCTTCATCAAATCTGGGTATCGGTTTGCAAGAGCACTATATTTAATTATGGACCGATATGAACCAATTTTGGCATGATTGTTTGAGACCATATATTAACACCACGTACCAAATTTCAACCGGATCGGATGAATTTTGCTCCTCCAAGAGGCTCCGGAGGTCAAATCTGGAGATCGGTTTATATGCGGGCTATATATAATTATGGACACATTTTTTGCGTGGTAGTTAGGGAGCATCTACTAACACCACGTACCAAATTTCAACCGGATCGGATGAAATTTGCTTCTCTAAGAGGCTCCGCAAGCCAAATCTGGGGGTCGGTTTATATTTGGGCTATACATAAAAGTGGCCCGATATGGCCCATTTGCAATACCATCTGACCTACATCAATAACAACTACTGTGCAAAGTTTCAAGTCGATAGCTCATTTCGTTCGGAAGTTAGCGTGATTTCTACAGACAGACGGACAGCCGGACACACGGACGGACGGACATAGCTAAATCGACTCCGAATTTCACCACGACCCTGAATATATATACTTTATGGGGTCTTAGAGCAATATTTCGATGTATTACAAACGGAATGACAAAGTCAATATACCCCCCATCCTATGTTGGAGGGTATAAAAAAATTGAATCTTCCCATATACTGTCACCTATAATTAGCTCATGCAAACACATACATTTGCTAATCTACTATGACTGTTACTGGCGGTGCTATTTTTAACCCCATTGTGGTATTTACTAATGACGTTTCTAATTTCATTTGGAAATATGCGTGTTTACCTTTTGATTAGCCCATTAATATAATGTACTATACAACATATCACAATGTTAAGTAATTTAACATATTGTATTTTATTAAATTTTAAATTTTTTTCTTCCATTCAATATTTTTCGAAGTCAAACTCGTGCTTTGCAATTATTTCCATCGACCATCATCTGCACCGCCAGCGCATTGCCAAGTGGTCACAATGTTTGGCTTATAATATCAGTAGCGTCTCAACTACTGGCATGGTAGCGCTCTAATCAGCATTTCAACAAATGTTTATATGTATAAAATTTTATTCCACCAAAAAAAACGAAAACGAAAACACCATAAACTTTAACTTTAATTATAGGCATCAGTATATGCAACAAGTGTATACGGCATATAGTATGTATGGGATTTTCTAACCCCTACAATACATACATGTTGTATATCTAGCATAAGGTAACTATATTTACTTCAAGCTATATGCATATATTTTTTGGAATATTTGATTTGGTTTTCGTTTTTTTTTCTTCTTTTTATTTCTTAATGGAGTTTTCCATAAAAAAAGAGTGGTTAATTTATTCTTGTATTCAGATCTTATATGGTGGGAATTTTTATGAAGACAATTAATTATGCCATGACATAAGATTCAGATACAATTTCATATGGTGGTGGTGATGGCGATGGTTGTGGTTCGATGGTGGTCATAAGACAACCATGTACACTCAAATAGCCTGTTTGCATTCAAATGAGACCCCCAAAACCAATATTGAATCTTTTGTGTTACTGGGATTTTCTTGGTTTATAACCGCTCTGAACTAAGCCTCTCAAATTAACTTTAAAAGTTTAACGATGTGTCAAAAGTTATCTTAATCGGTTGCGTTTTTTGTGGTATTTTCTTGGATTTATTAGTTAAACGCATTCATGCAAAGTACAATAACTTAGTTGTTTAGTATAATAGAATAGCTTATTGGCCTCTAATATGTATGCAGACAGTGGTTTTAATAAATTTGTATACGTTCCAATTCGCTTTATCAAATTTTTTTTCATAAAATTATAAGATTAATCGACATATGTTATAAATCTAGTAAATCTAAGTCGTACCTTATACGG
The DNA here is from genome assembly GCF_050003625.1 of Haematobia irritans. NCBI lineage: Eukaryota > Metazoa > Arthropoda > Insecta > Diptera > Muscidae > Haematobia > Haematobia irritans. The sequence goes on along the minus strand of NC_134397.1, from coordinate 155,694,974 downwards.
AACGACTCAGAGGCATCTCGTTTGCCTTTGGAATCTCTGCATTCACACAATGATCACCGAAATCTCCGGATTTCAATCCGTTGCATTTTTACACCTAGGATAATGTTTTTGGAACAATCTGGTTGGTTCAACCAAATAAATAATAGAAAAGGTTCAGCGGTTAAAACTAGAAGTGCCCAAATGTAATAGGTACTTTTAGTTAAATGTGGTATCACAACGGACTGAATAGTCTAAGTGAGCCTGAAACTTAATCGGGCTGCCACTTTAACCTAACCTAACCACACCAACGATATTTTGAAGAGTAAGTTTGGCTCTAAAATATACCAATGTGCCGATCATCACAAGGCGGTGATTGGGCGGCAATGGACCGCGGCACCACTTTCGTGCAGCGTGTGATAGCTTTATCGGCCTGTTGAAGGTCATAATTCGTGTCCCAGGTAGCCAACTCAAACAAATCTGATTCCTAAGTTTGATGTTATTTCCGACATTTTTTGATTTGAACAATCGAATCACTCTCACATCGAATACAACACAATATCTATCAATGAGATGGCTAAGCAGTCCAACATTCAACTACTATGTACAGTTGCCACAGTTGGTAGAATTCTACCAATAATGATAGATTTTTTACTGTTTAGTAGATTGGTAGAATTCTTGATGTTTTGGCAGATTTTGCAAAATATTCCTCTCCAACTGAGGGATAATTATAAAATGTTGACAAAAATTTCTATAAAAATAAAATTTTAACAAAATAGTCTATAAAATAAAATTTTAACAAAATTTTCTTTAAAATTAAAATTATGATAAAATTTTTATAAAAATAAAATTTTGACAAAATGTTCTAAAGAAATAACATTTTGACAAAATTTTCTATAGAAATAAAATTTTCACAAAATTTTCTACAGAAATAAAATTTTGATTACATTTTCTATAAAAATAAAATTTTGATAACATTTTCTATAGAAATAAAATTTTAACACCATTTTCTATAGAAATAAAATTTTGACAAAATTTTCTACAGAAATACAATTTTGACAAAATTTTCTATAGAAATAAAATTTTGATAAAATTTTCTTTTGAAATAAAATTTAGACAAAATTTTCTATAGAAATAAAATTTTAATAAAATTTTCTATAGAAATAAAATTTTGCCAAAATTTTCTATAGAAATAAAATTTTGGCAAAATTTTCTATAGAAATAAAATTTTGACAAAATTTTCTATAGAAATAAAATTTTTACAAAATTTTCTATAGATATAAAATTTTGACAAAATTTTCTATAGAAATAAAATATTGACAAAATTTTCTATAGAACTAAAATTTTGAGAAAATTTTCTATAGAACTAAAATTTTGAGAAAATTTTCTATAGAACTAAAATTTTGATAAAATTTTCTTTAGAAATAATTTTGATAACATTTTCTTTAGAAATAAAATTTTTACAAAATTTTCTTTAGAAATAAAATTTTAACAAAATTTTCTATAGAAATAATATTTTGATAACATTTTCTATAGAAATAAAATTTTAACACAATTTTCTATAAAAATAAAATGTTGACAAAATTTTCTACAGAAATAAAATTTTAACAACATGTTCTTTAGAAATAAAAATTTGGACAAAATTTTCTACAGAAATAAAATTTTGACAAAATTTTCTATAGAAATAAAATTTTGACAAAATTTTCTATAGAAATAAAATTTTGACAAAATTTTCTATAGAAATAAAATTTTGACAAAATTTTCTATAGAAATAAAATTTTGACAAAATTTTCTATAGAAATAAAATTTTGATAAAATTTTCTACAGAAATAAAATTTTTGATAACATTTTCTATAGAAATAAAATTTTGACACAATTTTCTATAAAAATAAAATGTTGACAAAATTTTCTATAGAAATAAAATTTTGACAAAATTTTCTATAGAAATAAAATTTTTGATAACATTTTCTATAGAAATAAAATTTTGACACAATTTTCTAAAAAAATAAAATTTTGACAAAATTTTCTAAAAAAATAAAATTTTGACAAAAAAATTTTCTATAGAAATAAAATTTTGACAAAATTTTCTATAGAAATAAAATTTTGACAAAATTTTCTATAGAAATAAAATTTTTTACAAAATTTTCTATAAAAATAAAATTTTGACAAAATTTTTTATGGAAATAAAATTTTACAAAATAAGAAGAAGAAAATAATAGTTTCGACCAAACACCAAAAAGTTTTTCAGAGGTGGATCTTCCCCTCTCACTAATGGTGATGACATTTCTGAGAGTTTCTCTAAGTGGTTTCACCACAATATGGAAAGCCATTCGGACTCGGCTATAACACGAAGGTAAGGCGTAAGCGAACTTTGGCGGTCCATAGAATACAGGAGGAATTTGAAAATTTAAACTTAGGGTTGCTAAAGTTTTTTGGAATAATCAAGCTGGTTAAAAGGTGAGCATATATACGGGGATACAATAGGTATTTCTAGTTAATCTGGTATCACATTATACAAAAGACACATAGTATAAGTGAACCGACTGCCCATCTAAACCACTGTGACACGTAAACAATATCATTTCTCGTTTTTCCCCATGTCTTTCGATCACAATACTCTAGTTGCATTTGTTTTACCTAAGTTCAATATGCAAAATGCAGATTAAAAAATGTTTAACGCTTGTTTTGTTTCACATTGCCTGCCATTTTATTTATTGAAACGTGCGTACGGTGTTTCATGTTGTTGACGGCATTTTTATTAATTGCCCGTATTTTTATTCACGACTTAATTGTTGCGTTTAGAGGGAGATATGTGGTCAAAATGTATAGAAATATGACTCGTATATGTTGACTGGAAGTTAAACACCAATAAGATTTACGGTTTATTGGCTTCGTCGATAATTGTTGTTGTTGGTGCTCGTTTCTATTTTTTATATTTTATTTTTTTGAATAGATAATTTGAGCGTGTGAGTATAAGTATGCGGTAATTTGTTACAAAATTGTTGGGAAGCCATTTATTTTTTTTTCAAGTTTTTTTCTTATTGCATTGTTTTAAAAGCTTAAACACAATAAAGTGAATATATTTATTTACATTGTAATATAGGGATTATTTTATTGAAACTTAAATTATTGAATTAATTAAATTTAATTTTTAAATGAAAACTGTTATTCAGTAGTCTAACGAAAAATGTAAATTATTTTAAATATTCCTAACTTTGAATTTTAATTGTTTGTAAATTAATTTAATTTGTATTAAATGTCATTTAATTTAATTTAACTTGTGTATTTTACCTACACTCAAAAAAAGTTTTTTCGGATCTATAGGATTTTGAACTTTTAAGGATTTTGCCAAAGATTGATTTCGAGCCAAAGATGTGATAAAGATATTTTTAGGGACCTATTTAGCTTTACAAAAATTTAAAGTAGGACATATATGTCTTCAGACTTTCATTCTTTTTTTGCAATATATTAATAAATCTATTCGCATACAAAAAATGCCAGTTTAAACATTCAAATTATAACAGATTTTTCCAAGTAAAAAATGTTTTCTTAGTTCTAAAACAACTTTAAACCAAAACAGCAAAATTCTCAAAATAAATCTTAGCCTTTATTTCAAGCGTTTTTTCTTAAATATAAAAATTCAATATATCATTTAATTTAGAGACGATTTGTTCAATCAAAAATGTTTTTCTTAATTTTTAAGAAAATTTGCCTTAGTTCAAAGCAATACGACTTTAACGGAAGGACCTAAAATTTTCAAGATTCATATCTTTAATTTAATTTTAAAAAAATTAAAGCAGAGATTATAAACTTGCTTTTATTTATTTAATTTAATTTATTTTATATTAATTATTTTCATTATTCAATTCCATTAAATTTAATTTTATATAAAATACTGAAACTTAGTTTATTTTAATTTTAATATCATATATGTATTTCAATTACATAGATTCTTTTATACATGATACGAGATTAGAGATTATAAACTTGCTTTTAATTAATTAATTAAATTTATTTTATATTAATTATTTTCATTATTCAATTCCATTAAATTTAATTTTATATAAAATACTTAAACTTAATTTATTTTAATTTTAATATCATATATTTCAATTTTATAGATTCTTTTATACATGATACGTTCAAGACTGTTATGTTATGATCATTAATTTCATTTTTCATATTCCTCTTTATTTATTTTAAGTTATAATTACAATTCATTTAATGAGATTCTATCCCAGCAGATATTACAACAAATGAATAGTCTAGATCCATAATATTGTGTGAATTGCCGGTTTCAAAATTTATAGTTGCAATCTTTCATATTAGTCCAATATTTTTTTCAGTGTACTAACAAATTTCTTAAAGTGTAATATAATGAATTGATTTTAATCCTGAATGTGGAGAAAAATTAACTTGAAAGTTTCGAAAAATTATTTTGAAAATTAACTTGCAATGCTGTAATAATAAGAAATGTCGCCAACATTTAACCGTCCCTTAAAATTTTAATACCCTGAAAAAAGTAACTCATAATTTAGGACAAGTTTTGAACTTCAATTTAGTTAATTGCACTTCTACCCAGTTAGTTAAAATTTCAAAAATTTTATGAAAATCTCATAATAATTTGTATTTTTAACTCTTTTGCAGTTCATACGACTACTTAAATTTAGTTAAAACTTTTATTGATAGTGGTGTACTCTGATATAGTTTGAGATTACAAAGATTTGGTCAGTTTTTCGTCGAAGTAATGAAATTTTTACTTACACATCGATGTCCTCATTCCAGAGTGCGCCAAGTCGACTTAGCATTTTTTGATGGAGTTTGTTGTTTTTTATTCGAATTGGTGTGAATTGCAAATTCGAATTTATTGGACACTTCTACCAAATGTTATGGTTAATATTGTACGTAGCCTGTGACTAAAGTTTTAAAAATTTCCTATTCAAATAGGGCAAAAAGCTTTGTTCGGTCTAATGTGGTCTATGTCATTTTTAGCCATGTTCTATTATCACTAAAAAAATCTACAATAAACATGATTTTAAGACCGACAAAAAAGTGAATTTATATATTATACGGTTTTCGAGGTTTCCAAAAAAAAATAACTGAACTAGTTTCCTGTAAAATTCACTTTTTAGACTTAGCGTACTTTGGAATGGAGACATCGGCATACTACAAATTGTCTTCATACCAGTCAGTTCAATTTTATAAAAATTAATGACTTTTTTCTTAAATGGTAGTAAAAATGACCGTGATTTGGCCCTTAACAGTTTGGTCGTTAGTGAGTTCAGTTTTTTTACTACACAAAAAAAAAAAACAATTTTTGGATTCCATCAAGAAATTACCCAGTAAAAAAGTTGGCCCAACTTTAAAAGTACTTCAAAAAATGTCCTCCCAAAGATGTTGTTTATTTTAACTGCAAAGGAATTCAATGTTTTATAACTAGCTTTTCTCATATTTGTAATAGGCAATTTTAACTTTTTTTTTGTTTCAAATAGGTTAAAAACAGGGTAAGAATTAACAAAATGGTACAAATTATTTAAATTTTGTCGAAAAAAAATCGAAATCCATTCTAGAAAAATTTGCGAATTTTTGAAAATTATTGAGGTCAAACATTTCAGACAAGCGTGTTAATGCATTATAAACCATAAAAAATGGTTAAATATTATTTAATTATCGAAATATCACAAAATTTTTTAATTCACATCCAAAACACTGAATTCGGATCACACCTTAAGAAGTGATGCAAATTCAGTGCAACGATTGTTAAAGTGGTAGACATCCGTCCTATGACAAGTCCATGTTAAATTCATGGCTTCTGCGCCAATTTTGCACCACTTCCGGATCCAAAAAGAACATTTTCATCACTTTTTCGGCGACGCTTTTTGATCTAATTAATTTTTGATTGAAATCTCTTCAATCACAGAAATGATAGTATCAATCACGATAGTCAATTAAAAAATTAATTGATCCACTTAAAAAATTAATTGATTCTATTTTTTTTTTGTGATTGATTTTTGTTTTATAAATTTGTTGAATCCTTAGAATTTGAAATTGAATATTTTTGAAAATTCAATTACAGTTTTAATCGGAAATATTTTGATGAAAATTTTTCTGTGTAGGGTACACGAAATTTTCACCAATTTACCAAAGAAATTTTCTACGATTAAGTAAAACAATACTCCTTTGCTTTTAGAGCAAATAACCCCGAACTTGTAGTGATTTAACTATTGTCTCTTATACCTCAGACACATTAGACTTGAAATGTATTAAAATTGGATTTTGGAAAAGTGTCAAAAGATAACTTAGCTTGTCTAAAACTTCGCTCTTCAGAAAAGAAAACTCTTTTTCAGTGTATGCTATTTTAACCAATCCTCAGAACAGAATCTTTTTGCATCATTTTCAGCATGAAGCATATTTTATTTCTTAAATTTATTTATAATTTAGATATTCGACTTTTTTTAAATAATAAATTTTAACTTCTTCCAAAGTTATAAAACGTCATAGTTAATTTATAAAACGTCATAGTAATCAAAACGTAATTAATTCCTTAATTATCAATTTTCCATGGACAAAATATCTGGTTGACATGCACACCAACATACTATCCTTAACTTGAAACAAATACAAAAGACTTAAGCAACAAACATGTTGCCATGAAAGACTTCAATTGCATCAAACATAACCACATACACATCTAGACGTACGAACATGAGTGCAAACAATTTTCCCAACCTCAATTAAATTAAAAAAAAAATGGTTGTAACAAATTGAAAAAAAATGTGTTACTCTCCAACTACCAAAGCCAAAATTAAATCCAATGGTAATTGGTGGGGTGGGTAATTTAATACCAATAGCAAGCAATTACTTACGAATTTCATATTGATGATTAGATGTTATTTGCTGGATGTAATGGTATCAACTAATCAAGTGTAATTAAATTTGAAGCAGTTCTTGTTTTCTGTTCTTGTATTTTTTTTTTTTGTTTCTCTTACGACACTTTGGTATTTCCTATATGGAAATTTAAGATTTCTTGATATTTGCAAATATTTAATTTTAATAAGATTTTTTTTTATTTTATAATTTTTATTTTCGGGTTTTTATTGGTCACAAAACCTTTTTTGGTAGCAGAACTATTTATTTTTACACAATATATGTTTCTTTATTCTTCTAATTACACTTTATGTTTTGTAATTGATTTCAACAGACTTTGGGTTTTGAAAAAATTGGTTTCGTTTGTTTTTTTTTCTTGTTTTCTACTCAAACAAAATATGCCCGTAGTTTTGGTGCTAACACACACGTTAATCCCAGCGAATATAATTTGAAGGAAAAAACAAATTTGAAAGAAAATTTGGATTAGATTTTCAACGAATGCGAACTGTATAAAACAAAGGCCTTAACGTTAACGCCAATAACAGTGCTAACAGTGGAAGTAAGACGGTTAATGAATTTCAACGGATATGCTTTGTTGGTTTTATATTAAGCATTAAACGCTCGCTCATTCCAATGAAATAAAAGAACGAAAATACAATGCTCTTTTTTTGTCAAATGCATATCTTTGTAAGAGCTCCAGTCATGTATACTCGAGCACAAATGGATCTCTTTTGTCTCTCTATCAAATATCATTACAGTGTAAACAAGAGCTTGTGCTAAACAAAAGTCTTAACGAAGGCAAATAAAATCACTCAATAGCTAGAAACAAAGACGGACCACCACAATGCACAGTGGTGCTAGTTTATGTTATGGAATCGATGAAAATTTAAAATAATAAAAACTGAACAAAAACAAAAAATACGAGAGTGGTTTATTTTACTTTATTACAAAATATGATGTTTTTGACAATAAAGCTCAAGGCCGCTTAATCTAGCCATATGTCCGTCTGTCTGTCTGTGAACTTATTTTTGTGATCAAAGTTTAGGTCGCAGTTTTAGGCCAATCGACTTTAGATTTGAAATGTGTTTTGTATAGTATGTGTCAAAAATAGGGTTCCTTGCGGAGGGACCGAAATTTCCGATTTTTTTTCTCTATATTGAATAAAAAAATTTTGAGGCAAAGGTTATAAACTATATTTTAATTAAAATTTCTTTTTTTTTAAGAAATTTATCCTTAATATTGTGTAAATTGCGTATCTTACAATTAAGGTTGCGTAAACTTTAATACCACATAAATAATTTTTTCCACATAGGTCCAAAATACTGACCCCATATTGTTAAAATATTGCACAAAATAAATTGTATGGCCCATATCGCACGAACTATTAGATTATATGTTTACAAATTCTATGTGGTTCAAAATTTCGGATTTGGCATCAAAAACAAAACTCCATATACCCGCCTATATTCCAGCCCGTAAATCCCCTAGGGATTTAGAGAAAAACACCTCAGCTTTCACACAACAAAAATATTTTGATATCTTTACCCATTCAAAAGTTGCAGAATTATTTCCAAAAAAGACCATTTGGAACCATTGAAGGGAGCTTCGCCGGGAATGGGCAAATATATCGCAGAGTCACTTTTTTGCATCGTATGATGGTCGTTCGTTTCAAGGCCATAATTCTTACCAAAAGTAGCCAATTCGAAAAAATCTAAACTGATTCAAAAATTTTATGTTATCTCCCACATTGTTTGCTTTTGAGCAATGAAATTAAAAAAGTGAAAAGTAGAGCGCTTTACTTCGTTGCATTACATATTAACCATCCTATATTTAACATTATTATAGTCCATGAAAATTAATTGATTTTAATAAAATTTTGCCAAATCTTATTTCGTTATTTGAATTATTTTTTGTTTAATTTAATGGCATAAATTAAAACTGAAAAAAATATTATATAACAATTTGCTAAATTCGAAATTCTCTCTAAATAGTATATATTTTTCCAAACTGAGCGAATTTTACTTATGTTGTGTATGCCTTGAACTTCGTATAAGCCCAAAGATAGTTAAACAATTTTTAACTCCAATTTTTCTCTCAAAATATGCAATATTCTTAACCCTTAAAGGCAAAAGAACGCCGATTACTCCAAAAAATATATTGTATGCAAAATTGTAAAAAGAGAACATCTGCATAACACATTTTTTGTGTGTTTTGTTTCTTTTTTTCACAAATAGTGGTTGCACACAAAAATAAATATTTTTTGTCTTTAATCACGAAATTAATTGATCCAATTAATTTTAAACGAAATGTCTTCAATCACGGAAATATTAGTATCAATTATTATCAAAATTATTTGATCCAATTAAAAAATTAATTGATCAACGAATTTTTGTGATTGATTTTTGTTTCTCTTAAAAAATTTGTAGAATCAATAAAAATAAAATGTTGACCAAATTTTATATAGAAATAAAATTCTAACAAATTTTCAATAGAAATAAAATTTTGACAAAATTTTCTATAAAAATACAATTTTGACAAAATTTTCTATAGAAATAAAATTTTGACCAAATTTTCTATAGAAATAAAATTTTGACAAAAATTTTTATTGAACTAAAATTTTGACAAAATTTTCTATAGAAATAAAATTTTGACAAAATTTTCTATAGAAATGAAATTTTGAAAAATTTTTTAATGAACTAAAATGTTGACAAAATTTTCTATAGAAATAACATTTTGACAAAATTTTCTATAGAAATAAAATTTTGACCAAATTTTCTATAGAAATAAAATGTTGACAAAATTTTCTATAGAAATAAAATTTTGACAAAATTTTCTATAGAAATAAAATTTTAACAAATTTTCTATAGAAATAAAATTTTGACAAAAATTTCTATAAAAATACAATTTTGACAAAATTTTCTATAGAAATAAAATTTTGACAAAATTTTCTATAGAAATAAAATTTGGACAAAATTTTCTATAGAAATAAAATTTTCACAAAATTTTCTATAGAAATAAAATTTGCTATAGAAATAAAATTTTGACAAAATTTTCTATAGAAATGAAATTTTGACAAATTTTTTTATTGAAATAAAATTTTGACAAAATTTTCTATAGAAATAAAATTGACAAATTTTTTTATTGAAATAAAATTTTGACAAAATTTTCTATAGAAATAAAATGTTGACAAAATTTTCTATAGAAATAAAATTTTGACATATATTTTTTATAGAAATAAAAAATTTTCTATAGAAATGAAATTTTGATAAATTTTTTTAATGAAATAAAATTGTGACAAAATTTTCTATAGAAATAAAATTGACAAATTTTTTTTATTGAAATAAAATTTTGTTGTTTTTTTTTTGTTTTTTGATCTCAGCTTAAAGCCATGCATTGACTAAACTACAAGAGTAGCTTAACCAACAGAGGAAAAGTATGCTTGTCAAATTTATTTGGGCAAAGCCCTATAGACTACAAGATGGTTGGATGTACAGCTGTTTCGGAATTACCACATTCCTCATCAGCATCCTCTACTTGCAGCAAAACTATCAACCAATTATCAGAATAAATTCGGGTAATTCACTCAACCCAACGTGAACTACACTTGAACCTCCCGAAAAAGGGTTTGATAGTCGGCTACTGCCCAAACAAATTTGCCAGCATATCTCTTTTCCTTTGCCAAACTCAAATCATCGATTTGTATGTATTTGGCTGGGTTTGTTTTTGAGCGTGCTTCCTCTATCTTCATTCGTTTTGTTTGTTATTGTTGGCTTCTCTTCAATCGTTATTGTTGTTTTTTTTTTTGTTTTTTGATCTCAGCTTAAAGCCATGCATTGACTAAACTACAAGAGTAGCTTAACCAACAGAGGAAAAGTATGCTTGTCAAATTTATTTGGGCAAAGCCCTATAGACTACAAGATGGTTGGATGTACAGCTGTTTCGGAATTACCACATTCCTCATCAGCATCCTCTACTTGCAGCAAAACTATCAACCAATTATCAGAATAAATTCGGGTAATTCACTCAACCCAACGTGAACTACACTTGAACCTCCCGAAAAAGGGTTTGATAGTCGGCTACTGCCCAAACAAATTTGCCAGCATATCTCTTTTCCTTTGCCAAACTCAAATCATCGATTTGTATGTATTTGGCTGGGTTTGTTTATGAGCGTGCTTCCTCTATCTTCATTCGTTTTGTTTGTTATTGTTGGCTTCTCTTCAATCGTTATTGTTGTTTTTTTTTTTTTTTGTTTTTTGATCTCAGCTTAAAGCCATGCATTGACTAAACTACAAGAGTAGCTTAACCAACAGAGGAAAAGTATGCTTGTCAAATTTATTTGGGCAAAGCCCTATAGACTACAAGATGGTTGGATGTACAGCTGTTTCGGAATTACCACATTCCTCATCAGCATCCTCTACTTGCAGCAAAACTATCAACCAATTATCAGAATAAATTCGGGTAATTCACTCAACCCAACGTGAACTACACTTGAACCTCCCGAAAATTTTGACAAAATTTTCTATAGAAATAAAATGTTGACAAAATTTTCTATAGAAATAAAATTTTGACAAAATTTTCTATAGAAACAACATTTTCTACAGAAATACAATTTTGACAAAATTTTCTATAGAAATGAAATTTTGACAAATTTTTTTATTGAAATAAAATTGTGACAAAATTTTCTATAGAAATAAAATTTTGACAATTTCTTTTATAGAAATAAAATTTTTATTTCTGGATGATTATTGTTGACCTTTTTATTTATCTTTAAGAATTATTTTTCATAGTTTCGGCTATAGGTCGATTAAAAAAACATAGATATGATGTTCTTCTTTTATTTTTATTTCCAATATTTCGGTTGACTTCGTCAAAACCGATTTCAAGGATTTGTTCTGGTGTGCACAGCTTCACCAGTGTAAAACAGAGTGTGAAGCTGTGCACACCAGAACAAATCCCTTAAAACGGTTTTGACGAAGTCAACCGAAATATTGGAAATAAAAATAAAAGAAAAACATCATATCTATGTTTTTTAATCGACCTATAGCCGAAACTATGAAAAATAATTCTTAGAAATAAAATTTTGACAAAATTTTCTATAGAAATAAAATTTTGACAAAATTTTCTATAGAAATAAAATTTTGAAAAAATTTTCTATAGAAATAAAATTTTGACAAAATTTTCTATAGAAATAAAATTTTGACAACATTTTTTGTTGAAATAAAATTTTGACAAAATTTTCTATAAAAATACATTTTTGAAAAAAAAATTTATAAAAATACTATTTTGGTAAAATTTTCTATAGAAATAAAATTTTGGCAAAGTTTTTAGTTAAATATTTTTTAAAACTCAATTAAAAATTTTCGTGATATTTTGTCTGTACATTAAACTAAGTTCTTGTTTGCAAATAATCAATTAGATTTTAATAGAGATATTTTTACGCTACACAGAATTTTACCAACATTCGTTTTATCTCTAGCAAATATTATTTATCTTCCTATTTGTAGGTTTTTGAATTTTCGGGCAAAATTTGGTTTTTCATTTTAATTTCAGTTTACACAGAAGTACTATAGATTTTCCGTGAACAAAAAACAGATTTTTATGTTTGTATTTAAAACTGCGTTATGACATTGTAAACAAACAAACTTAATTTTGTAGAATTCGGTCCCAATTTTTAGAAGTAAGATTTTTTTTCTGGTTGTATTTTAAAAGATTCAGTGCGCATTTGAAGGTTAAATAACAGAGAAAAGATTATTCTTTGCAAAACATAGTAATTAATTTCCCAAAATAGACCAACAATTTCTTTTGTGGTGGGTTCACTTTATTTGAATATTTTAACAAAAAATCTTACTTTTAAGTCAAAATCGATTGATCTTCAAGACACTGTGTGACGAATGACTTCGATCGTGGGCTTGAGCCAACGAAAAGGTTTATGCTTTGTCAGACTGGATTTTAGACTTTGTAATTGAGTGATTGAGCTTGAGTGAATTTTATGTTACGATAGTCTCTCACACACATACACTTGCATAGGTGCTCTTGAATAAGGGGTGAATTTTGAGCATTAAACACCCCAAGTTGTTTATCATCACATGCATATGTGCGTTATTCGCATATGATCAAGCGTTTCATTTTTTTCATATCCACCTAATCGATCTTCTCTTTCTATACACGTGAGTCGGATTTATTGGGATTACTCTGTTGACAACTTTTACTCCCAGCAGCTGTTGCAAATTGCTATTGCTGTGCTTGTGTTTCTGTTGTTTTTGTAGATCTGTTCTGTTTCTCTTTTTAATTAAGCGTTGTCAGTCAACGTTAATTTTATGATCTTGATACATTTGTATCACCGTTAATGTTTTAATATTTGTTGTTGTTGTTGCTGTTGTTGTTTACTTTGTTTCGAGTGGTATGACTTTATTTGCTGCTCATTCATTCCAGTGAGTTCATTAGACCTTTCACTGTCTTAATAGCTGCATAATTTGTAGAGTGAATGTGTAATTTCTCAGAACTGGTCTTGACTGCCCTTCAATGTGAACGAATTCAATAATTCGCCAAACGTTTCCGTGTAACAATCTAAATTATTACAAATTATTATGTGTAAAGTTGAGTAATATGGACAGACTTTTGTAAAAATAAAAAATACCGAATATGTTCATTGTTTTTTTTTTCTGACCAACGACATTAGGTATGAACAGAAGTGGTATAGTAAAATTGACGCGGAAGTAGATTTCAATTTGAATATAGAGATAAATGGTACATTAGGTTTAGGGTATAGCGGAAGCCTTTAAGACCATGCTCTCCTGATCAAGTGAGCCTTTGTGGTATTAATTAAAAATCCTAAATTTTAAAATTTTCTATAGAAATAAAATTTTGACAAAATTTTCTATAGAAATAAAATTTTGACAACATATTTTATAGAAATAAAATTTTGTCAAAATTTTCTATAGAAATAAAATTTTGATAAAATTTTCTATTGAAATAAAATGTTGACAAAATTTTCTATTTTTGATTTATTTATTAGCGTATTCCATCAGGAACATAAGCTATTTACATAGAATCTCCATCTTACTCTATCCGAAGCAATATATCTTAACTCGTTAAAAATTTTTCCAGTTTCATTAAGAATAGTTCTTCTCCATGTGGTTTTTGGTCGTCCTCTGCTACGCGTACCCTGAGGATTCCAACTCAGTGTTTCATGGCATATATCGTCAAAAGGTTTACGGAGTGTGTGACCGATCCATTTGTATTTTCTTCTTTTTATTTGAGTATTGATATCATCTTGCTGGGCCAGCTGCAAAAGATTTTTATTTGAGATTGTCCTTGGCCACCAAATTTTTAAAATATTCCTCAAGCACCGATTGGTGAAAACTTGCAGTTTATTTTTGATATTCTCGTTTACTAAACACGTATCTGATCCATATAATAAAACTGACTTAACACAGGCGTTATAAATCTGAAGTTTTAGAATCACGAAATTTATTTCTGATGAAAATACCAACGCCATGTGTGTGCGGATCTCCTTTCTTACGACCAGAATAAAGCAGACAGTCTCCTTGAGATGTAGTAAAGTCGCCACTACCATTCCAACGCATTTTACTTAGTCCAGCTATACACGCACAAAAATAATTCTTTCCTCCCAAACGAAATTTTAGACAAGCAAAGTTCGTTTCTCATTTGCTTTTCGCTGTAAGGAAGTGTATTTGGAAGAAAAGTATATACTTTTTGTGATAAACGTTTATTCTTTTCCAGGATATAAAAACAATTTCATAAAGACTAACTCAAAAAAAAACATTGTTTTCTTGCTAATTGCATTTTCCCTCAAATCTTCCTCACATACACGAAGTTTTTTAGTTCTTTACACCTTTTCCTGTAATACCAACTAGAAGAAATTATACGATTTTATAATTTTTTTTTACCTTTCGCCTGGACGGAGAATCGAACCGCGGACTATGGATTTTGTAAGCCAACACACTAACCACTGAGCTATGTACCTGTTATGGTCATCAATTTTTTTAGCCATATAAGTTATATTTATATAGCATAGCTTGCGGCGCCAACGAACCGAATAAACAAAGTTTATTTAACAGAAACAAATATTTAGTTTGGCACCGTGGAGCAGTGGTTGCTACGTCCGACTTGCATGCCAAGGGTCGTGGGTTCGATCCCTGCTTCGACCAAAGTTTTTTTTTACATATATTCCAGATATGTTCGGAAGATTCCGAAAAAATGTTCAACATTACATTGTACTATATTAAATTTTGAACTGTAAAATGTGTCTTATTAAAGACCTAAAGTCAGAAAAGAACAGTGTTTGATATAAACGAAATGGACTGTGTTGTTGTTTCAAAAATAACTTTTTTTATTGAAAAAATAAAAATTTTGTAACAAACGAATTTTTTTGGTGATAAAAGTTTAAAATTTTCGAAAAACTCTAACAAAAGAAAAACGTTTTCGGTACACGTTTTCCAAACTTTTTTTTCTTTGCGTGTAGAAATGTTTAGTCTTTTACATTCTGCTGTTAATTGAGCAAGTTTTCCCATTTGGTATAAAGAGTTTTCGTTCCATGTTGCTACTCGTATCCGTGGGCATGCAGGGTTCGTCATCAAAAAATCGGTTCGTTTTGCTTTTATATTCATCGGATTTGCAATCGTTTTTTTTTTTTTGTTCGGCGTCAATAGGGGTAGGTCTGCTACCTTTAGTAAAGCGTGTTTCTTTGAGAAGGTGGCCTTCAAACCTGCCTTCAGTATCTTTTCATCTGACCATTTCCTGTTAGATGATGGATGTCGAACGGATATCCCGCCTTTTATTCGGACGTCATTACCTCCTCAGTGGACACAGGGACCGGCGCGAGAAGCCAGAGGTTGACGTTTGCGCTAGAGAGGCTATAGGTGACGCATTTATGTTAGAGCCAAGGCCCTACATGTCAAAAGTTTCTATATAAATAAAATTATGAAAAAATTTTCTATATAAATAAAATTTTGACAAAATTTTCTATCAAAATAAAATTTTGACAACATTTGCATAGAAATAAAATTTTTACAAAATTTTCTATCCAAATAAAATTTTGACAAAATTTTCTATCCAAATAAAATTTTGACAAAATGTTCTATCCAAATAACATTTTGACAACATTTTCTATAGAAATAAAATTTTGGCAAAATTTTCTATAGAAATAAAAATTTGGCAAAATTTTCTATAGAAATAAAATTTTGACAAAATTTTCTATAGAAATAAAATTTTGATAAAATTTTCTATAGGAATCAAATTTGACAACATTTTCTATAGAAATAAAATTTTGACAAAATTCTCAATAGAAATAAAACTTTGCAAAATATAATATTTGCAGTTTTTAGTAAAATTTTCTCCTTTAGAGTAATTTTCATGTATGATATCTACTTGAGGTACTGCCACTTTTACAAAAACTATGTCCTAATACATCGAACTGCCAGACATATTTCGATTGTTTGTTTTACTACACCCCAAAAACAGTGAACCCACCAGAAGAAGCCTACTGGTTAATTTTAGAAAATGTAGAATAATTTTAGAAAATTTGAACTAAACTGTATCACAAAAATAAGTAAATGTTTTTTCGGAAAATTCAAGCAAATTTATTAGGTATAGTTATAAATTTTTTTGTTGTGTTGTTAAAGAAAATTTCATAGTTTAAGGAAAAATAGTGGAGTGGAGTTCAAAATTGCAAGAATGTCTTTAGCGCCATACGTAGTTCAAGATGGGCACATTTGTGGAAAAATTTAGAAATTTTAAGACATTCTGAACTATTATTAAATGTTTCCTTGAATCCAACCAAAGATTTCAAACCACATTCCGAGCCAAAGACGCTGTTTAAAAATCCAAATTTTAACAAATACTTCAAAATAAAATAATTTTTTTTTATAAAATTAAAAAAAAAAAATCTCAAAAAAAGTCTTAGCCTATATTTGAAGCAATTTTATTTTAAATCTTTACGAGTCAATATATCATTTAACGTAATGAAGATTTCATTAAATTACAAATGTTTTTTTTTATATTTTTATTGCAAATGGGCCATATCGGACCACTTTGACGTATAGCCCCCATATAAACCGACGCTCAGATTTGGCTTGCGGAGCCTCTAAGAGAAGCAAATTTCATCCGATCATCCTGAAATTTGGTACATAATGTAATGTATATGGTCTCTAACAACTATGCAAAAATTGGTCCACATCGCTCCATAATTCATCCGATCCGGCTGAAATTTGGTACATTAATATAAGGTCTTTAACAACCATGAAAAAATTGATCCACATCGGTCCATCATTACATATAGCCCCCATATAAACCGATCCCCAGATTTGACCTCCGAAGCCTCGTGGAAGAGCAAAATTCATGTGATTCAGTTGAAATTTGGTACGTGGTGTTAGTATATGGTCTCTAACAACCATGCAAAAATTGGTCCATATCTGTCCATAATTATATATAGCCCCCATATAAACCGAAGGAGAAAAACTCATCCGATCCAGTTGAAATTTGTTACGTGGTGTTAGTATATGGTCTCTAACAACCATGCAAAAATTGGTCCATATCCACAATTATATATAGCCTCCATAAAAACCGATCCCCAGGTTTGACCTCCGGAACCTCTTGGAGGAGCAAAATTAATCCGATTCGGTTGAAATTTGGTACATTGCGTTAGTATATGGCCGCTAATAGCCATGCAAAAATTGGTCCATATTGGTCTATAGTTATTTATAGCCGATGGCCAATCACACAAAAATTAGTCCATATTGCCTAAAGTAATCGACCAATATTTTATTTCTATAGAAAATTTTGCCAAAATTTTATTTCTATAGAAAATTTTGTCAAAATTTTATTTCTATAGAAAATTTAGTCAACATTTTATTTCTATAGAAAATGTTATCAAAATTTTATTTCCATAGAAAATTTTGTCAAAATTTTATTTCTATAGAAAATTTTGTCAAAATTTTATTTCTATAGGAAATTTTGTTAAAATTTTATTTCCATAGAAAATGTTGTCAAAAGTATTATATAGGTATTTAATCGGCCTTTTTTGTGTTTAATATATCCCCCATATGGACTAACTTACAATGTAGAAGACGTTGTTAAGGAAGTTTTAAGATATCTTGCCTTTGGCAAGTGTTACCGCAACCCAAGTAATTCGATTGTGGATGACAGTCTTTAGTAGAAGTTTCTACCCAATCCATGGTGGAGGGTACATAAGATTCGGCCTGGCCGAACTTACGGCCGTATATACTTGTTTTAATTTAAGGAAATTCAGAGACATACCACTTTAACGAAGGGATGCAAATTTCCAGAATTCGTGTCCTAAATTTAATGTAAAAATTGGAAGCAAAGACTATCAACTTTCTTTCAATTAAAGTTTCACTACGAGTACTTCGAAGAAATTGTATAAATTGTGTGTCCTAAACTATAGGTTGCATAATCTTTCTTATTAGGTCAATATTTTTTCAGTGTGAAGAAATCTTTCTCAAAAAATAATTCCATTGACTAAATTATAGTTAAACTGGCTTTAGAGGGTTCACTTTTTTTTGAGTGTAGAATTTCTTAATATAAGACAAACGTTTTATTGCGTATTTGACATCTGGTACACTGAAAAAAATATTGACCTAATATGGAAGATTATGCAACTAAATTTTAGGACTCGAAATTTACGCGATTATAAGGACAATTTTATTATCTATATTAGATTTAAAGCCAGGGAGGTCCCTAAAAAAATGTCTTTGTCAGATGTGAACAAGTGTTTGTGATAAAATTAATTAACTTAATTTCAAAAATTTTGAGGATTAAATCCAGAATTGCTTTGAAGACATATGCAATGCATTTTTTTTATTCATGAATGTAAAGTTAAAGGACCCCTTCATTAATTCACATTAGTTTCAATTGTCATTTTGTGAAGGCTACTTTACAAAAAGTACTATTAGTTCTCTTTAGATTTATTCAAATTTTTGCCAAAATTCATTGACCCCTTCAATATTTGTGATTGCTTTGGCATATAATATCTCAGGTAAAATATCCGTATTTAGTTTACTGATCAGCGGTCAATAACTTCAATTTCCAAATGACCTTCACTTATAGACCTCATTGTGTGTTAAACCCATTTAAATATGGAAACAAAACTAATAAGACAGACACATTCTCCAAAAAAAAACAACCCAATAATTTTGTATTGATAAGAATGAAATGCATTTTTTTTAAATCTATTCCTACTTATTCATTTGTGTATATAACCATTAATATGTTGGCATTTATAAGGCTATAAATCAAACAAAATATATATGAAATACATTTGTTTTGCTTCTTTCCTTATTCTGATCTTTTGTTTCACAAATTGAACAAAATATTTAGACGGTTATTGGTTATTATGATTGATATATGATTGAAGTTTTGTTTATAAATTTGATTGTTTGTTTATATTTATAAATTAATCGTATATTTTGTCTATTGAAAACTCATTAAAATGGATAGCAGGTTGATTTGCAGATCTGAACATTGGCCGCCACAACCTGATATTCCCACAGTGATAAAATTCTCATAAGTTTTTTCACTCATTTGCACATAGATACGAGGGCGGTTCGGAAACTTCTTAGCCTATCAATGAAAGAGAATAGTTAGTTTTTTAAAAATATTTTTATTTTTCAATAAAATCTCCTGAAACTTCAATACACTTAGTCCAACGCTTTTCTAGCAATTCTATTCCTTGATTAAAATAGTTTTCCTCAAGGTCTTCAAAATAGTGGTTTACAACTGTAATTGCATCTTCATTTGAGGTAAAACGCTTGCCAGCAAGGATTCTTTTTTAGATTTGGAAACAAGTAAAAGTCACTCGGAGGTAAATCAGGAGAATAAGGTGAGTGGTCAAGCACCTCGTACTTTAATTCGTTGATTTTAGCCATTGTTAAAACACTCTTGTGCGATGGTGCGTTGCCTTGATGAAAAATTATTTTTTGTGTTGTAAGCCAGGACGTTTTTCTCGAATTTGTATATTTAGTTGATCCAAAAGGTAGCAATAAAGGGTGAAACGGTCAAAATTTGGTCAATATAAACTTGACGTATTTCTTTCAATTTTGCATTTAAAAAACCTGAACACTCCTGATTTTCACTCTTCAGTTGCCAAAATGCCGTCCAAGCACGAAGAGCAGCGTATCAAAATTTTGCTCGCGCATCGCGAAAATCCGAGCTACTCGCACGCAAAGATGGCAAAATCGCTAAAAGTTGCCGAATCAACCGTTACAAACGTAATTAAAGTGTTTGGGGAACGTTTGTCGACAGCCAGGAAGTCTGGATCGGGGGGAAATCGAAAACCGGAAGCCGCTGAGACGACAAAGAGAGTTGCCGGTAGTTTCAAGCGAAACCCTAACCTCTCTCTCCGAGATGCCGCAAATAAGCTAGGTGTATCGTCTACAACCACGCATCGAGCCAAAAAACGAGCCGGACTACCGACTTACAAGAAGGTAGTGCCTCCAAATCGCGATGATAAACAAAATACGACGGTCAAAGCGCGATCCCGGAGGCTGTACACGACGATGCTGACGAAGTTTGACTGCGTGGTAATGGACGACAAAACCTACGTCAAAGCCGACTACAAGCAGCTTCCGGGACAGGAGTTTTATACGGCAAAAGGAAGGGGAAAGGTAGCAGATATTTTCAAGCACATAAAACTGTCAAAGTTCGCAAAGAAATATCTGGTTTGGCAAGCCATCTGTACCTGTGGCTTGAAAAGCAGCATTTTCATAGCTTCCGGGACTGTCAACTAAGAAATTTACGTGAAAGAGTGTTTAAATAAACGTCTGCTGCCTTTCCCTGAAGAAACACGGTTGTTCCGTACTGTTTTGGCCGGATTTGGCATCTTGCCATTACGGTAAAAAGGCCATGGAGTGGTACGCCGCCAACAACGTGCAGGTGGTTCCAAGGACAAGAACCCTCCCAACACGCCAGAGCTGCTCGTCCTGCTAAGGACGAGCAGCAGTTCAAGGCAAATTGGCTTTCGGCGGCGAAGAAGGTGGACAAGGTGGCTGTACAAAATCTGATGGCAGGTGTCAAGCGTGAGGCCCGGCAATTCGGATTTGGAAAAGCGAAAGCCTAACTGAATATTTTTCCTGAATTTTATACTAATTGAACTTGAAAAAGAAATTCAATTCGATTTTTTAAATAAACGATTTCACCGATTTACACGCGTTTTCCCTTGACCAAATTTTGACCGTATCACCCTTTAGTACTCTGAATTTATTGTTTTACCCTTTTGCAGATAGTCAATCAATAAAATACATTTGAAGTCCCAAAAAACCGTTGCCATAACCTTACCAGCCGATTGAATTGTTTTTGCCTTCCTTGGGGCACTTCCTCCAGCTTCAGTCCATTGTTTGCATTGTTCTTTTGTCTCTGCAGTATAGTGGTGGATCCATGTCTCACCAACAGTTATGAAACGACGCTTAAAATCCATTTTATTTCGCTTAAAACGATCCAAACAACCTTGGGAAATGTTCATTCTTATGCGTTTTTGATCGACTGTTAACAAATGCGGCACCCATCTTGCAGAAAGCTTTTTCATCTGTAGTTCTTCGTGCAAAATTAAATGGACTCGATCATTTGAGATGCCCATGATATTAGCAATTTCACGCACTTTTATTCGTCGATCATTTAACACCATATCATGCACTTTGGCTACAATTTCTGTTGCTGTTGCTGTTTTGGACGCCCACTACGTGGTTCATCTTCAATGCTTGTACGACCACGTTTAAATTCAGCACCCCATTTTTTACTATTGCATATGTAGGAGCACATGTTAAACAAAATTTAACATGTGTTCATAACAGAGATGGAAGTTTCCAAAACACTTAACTTTTTTCTGTTTATAACGCGCTTTTTGTGCTAGGTTTCCGAAGTTTCCGAACTGCCCTC
This sequence comes from Haematobia irritans, assembly GCF_050003625.1. NCBI lineage: Eukaryota > Metazoa > Arthropoda > Insecta > Diptera > Muscidae > Haematobia > Haematobia irritans. The sequence continues at coordinate 155,673,221 of NC_134397.1, read as the reverse complement.
GTATAATGCTATAGAATTTCCACCAACTACAGAATCTTAGAATATAATTTTAATGTTCGTTGCACAAGGTTCAATAGTATAGATTGACCACTAAGTGACCACCATCAACATTTCCATAACATTCAATGAAAAAATCAATAACAATTATTCAATATTTTTTTTTCAAATTTAATTATAACTTTTTTTTTAGTTATCAGTAAATGATTACTAACTCAATGTAAAAATGAAATCATTTGACCGTTAAAGACTGATTATTGTGCACTTGAGCTCTTTTTATAGGCAGCCACCGCAAGTCGCTATAAACCAATTCAATTTGTGGTCTTATCTTTTCATGGTGTATTGGTTGGCAGAGAACCCTACTATGAGTAATTTGACACATTGGTTTGCGTTTTTTTCTAAAGAATTAATAACTATATTTAATTGTATTTAATTTTATTCAAGTTATACTAATATCATTAAAGAGAATAAAGCCTATCCTTACACGATAAGCTCGATATCGCCACCTTTTGTTTTGTCATCACCGTGGTGCAATGGTTAGCATGCTTCGATTCCTGCTTCTACCGAACACCAAAAAGGTTTTCAGCCGTGGATTATCCCACCTCATTAATGCTGGTAACATTTCTGAGGTTTTCAAAGCTTCTCTAAGTGGTTTCACTGCAATGTGGAACGCCGTTCGGACTCGGCTATAAAAAGGAAGTCCCTTGTCATTAAGCTTAACATGTAATTGGGCAGCACTCAGTGATAAGAGAGAAGTTCACCAATGTGGTATCACAATGGACTGAATAGTCTAACATAAGTGAGCCTGATACATCGGGCTGCCACCTAACCTAACCTAACCCCAAGGAGTTAAATCGGGAGATCAGTCTATATCCTATACATACCAAATTCAGCACACCTAATTGTGGTTCTGAAAAACCTACAGAATCTAGACCCCAAGGCGGGTGTGTTTATAATGGGGATATTTCAAAATCTCCACCGATATTCGGAATTGAAAATACGGTTTCTAGAAGCCCAAAAAGTAAAATCGGTCTATATGGGGGCTATACCAAAACATGGTCCAAAGCCACCATTTTCGGCACACCTATTTGTGGTCCGCAAATACCACAAATATGTGTGCCGATTCAATTTCAGGCAAATCGGATAGAAAATACGGTTTCTTGAAGCCCAGGGCCCAAAATCGAGTTGAATTCATTTACAATTTTAGTGACACCTTGGATGTTAAGAGTTTAGTAACGCTCTCGATTTTACTCATGCTCATGTTTTCAGACACGTCTCTAAGGTCATGCGTAATTTACCTTATTATTCGTGAATCACGACATTTTTCGTGAGTCACGGTATTTTTTGTGAGTCATGACATTTTCGTGCGTGAGTACAAATTTTCTTTTCGTGAGTGAGCGTGAGTTCTACCAAACAATATCGTGCGTGAGTATAATTTTTCTGTCGTGAGTGTGCGTGAGCATGAGCGTGAGCGTGAGCGTGCACACCTCTAATCTAGAGGTGTGCACGTGACTAATAGTTTACTCACGCTCACGCAGACTCACGACAGAAAAATCATATTCACGCACACTCACGCACGATATTTTTTGGTAGGACTCACGCTTACGCACACTCACGAAAAGAAAATTTGTATTCACGCACGAAAACGTCGTGACTCAAAAAATACCGTGACTCACGAAAAATATCGTGACTCGAATAATTTTATAATTAATTTACCTTACCGAAGTGTGAAAACATGAGCATTATTAAAATCGAGAGTGTTATTAAACTCTTAACATCTCAGGTGTCACTAGAATTGTAATTGAATTTAACTCTTAAGCGTTTTATGTTGGTGAGCAGGAATATTGTCGTGAGTGTAATTCGTTACTCACGCACACTCGCGAAGATATTATTTTCGTGACTCACGCTCACGCACGACATTTTGGTTTGTTAATCACGCTCACGCACACTCACGCTGTCGTCATGAGCGTGACTCACGACTCACGCACGAATCACGAAAATTTTCGTGAGTCACAACAATTTCGTGTCACGTGCACACCTCTACTCTAATCTGTGCCATATTGCAGGACGATATCTCCATAACTGAAAGCTGTAGCGTGATTACAGCAGACAGATATGGTTATATCGTCTTAGAATTTCTCCCTGATCAAGAATATATATAGTCGGATATCGATATTTCGATGTGTTACAAACGGAATGATAAACTTATTATACTCTCATCACCATTCTATGGTGGTGGGTATAATTATTAAGAATAATATATTTTTTCTGTTATTTAATAAAATTTCATGTTTTGGAGAAAAAATTAAATTAAAAATATTTAAAATGTCTTTAGCGCTATATGAAGTTCAAAATAGACACAATTTTAAAAAAAAGTGTATTTACTTGAGAATCTTATGAACTCAATTTAAGCAAACTTCACCCATTTAAGGAAAATATGAACTATTTTCATATTTAGTAAAATTGTGTACTTCATTTGTATAAAACTTTTTTTCTTCTCATTTTTAGCTCACGTCATTAAATTAAATAAAAATTAGTTAAAACAAGGAAATCTTTCTCACATTTGGCAAAATTTAAAATCAACAAATTTTCATGAACTAAAATAAATTTAATTCGTCTATAAAAAATTTTCTGCGTGCACATCTTGAAAAATCAACTTGGACTAAAGCCTTAGGTAAGATATAGTGACTGCCCATTAGACTCACTTAGTCTATTAGTTATTGATCTAATATGAAAGATTATGCAACCTAAATTTTAGGACACGAAATTTGCACAATATTAAGGACAAATTTCTTTCATATAAGGAAATTGTAATTAAAAGAACGTTCATAATAATCTAAAGTTTGTTTTTCATTAAATTTAGGACACAAATATTGGAAATTTTCGTTCCTCTGTTAAAGTCCCATATCTTTGAACTAAGGCAAATTTTCCTTAAAAAAAGAAAAACATATTTGGTTTAAAGATATTGTCTTTAAATTAACTGATATATTGAATCTTTAGATAGAAGATAAAAAAGCTTCAAATATAGGCAAATATTTGTCCAAAATGAGTGTCAAACATTTTTTTCAGGAGCACTTTCGAAATATTTGGATACCGTTTTTGGGAAATACTCTTAACGTGATGTAATTTATCATATATGAGTTAAAGATATTTGCTGGTTTGACTAAAAATGTCATTATTTTAAAGAAGCCGCATCTATGGCTGGAAATCAATACCAAAATCCTTAAGGGAAGGTAAAAATCTTTGGATCTTTGGCTGTCCGATTCTATGTTTAGCTCAATGACGAGGACTTCCTTTCGATAGCTTAGTCCGAAAGGAGTTTCACATTGCAGTGAAACAAATTATAGGAGCTTTTGATGCACTGAAAAAAATGCATGTCCGGTTCCAAAGATTTTGTCTTTACTTTAACAATTTTGGTATTGATCCCGAGCCAAAGAAGCGGAGAATACAAGCAAGGATATTTTTAGGACACAATTCTCTTTTAAATTTGGTTTTGTGTACTTGCTTCTAGGAAGCAAATTTTATTTTTTCGATTTTCAGCTTTTTTTCTTCATAGTTTTTTTCTTCAAAGTCCTTTAAAAAAGAGTTATCAACAACTTTATTTTCCAAATTAAGACTCTACTTCCAGTAGAAATTATGCTATGTTTCAAGTAGGGAGCCACCGTGGTGCAATGGTTAGCATGCCCGCCTTGCATACACAAGGTCGTGGGTTCGATTCCTGCTTCGACCGAACACCAAAAAGTTTTTCAGCGGTGGATTATCCCACCTCAGTAATGCTGGTGACATTTCTGAGGGTTTCATGGCTACTCTAAGTGGTTTCACTGCAATGTGGAACGCCGTTCGGACTCGGCTATAAAAAGGAGGTCCCTTGTCATTGAGCTTAACATGAAATCGGGCAGCACTCAGTGATAAGAGAGAAGTTCACCACTGTGGTATCACAATGGACTGAATAGTCTAAGTGAGCCTGATACATACGGTTAGGTTAGGTTAACCTATGTTTCAAGTAAAAACCTCTTTAAAAAAAAGTTTTAAAAAACATGTCCTATGTTTGAACGATTTTTTGCTTTGTAGTCAAGATGCAAAAAGACAACAAATTTAAAGACAATTTCATTAAATTTAAAGAATTTTTCCGAAGTATTAAAGTCAAGTTGACCTTAGCCCAAAATTTTTTCTTTCATGTTATGATACCCATTTTTAAGTCAAATTACTTAATTATAAGGACAATACGACTACATTGAAAAGTTTATCGACTTTTGGACAAGGAAAAAAACTTTATATTCGTGAAATGCGTCTTCTATGCTAAGCAAAATTTGCATTCGTATTTTAAAGACATTAAATCTTTGACTTCACGACAATATTTTTTTCAGTATGTTGTCAGAAATTTGATGGAAATTTGATGTTTGATGGAAACTGCCATTGAACCTATGACCCAACCTTTGAAGATCCAAAACGTGCAAGAACTCAACGATGCACAAAAAAATGGACTGGAAAGAGTCAATCATTTGCTTCGCTTGTTCGAAAGTGGTAATTTGCCTAATTTGGTTTTCTCCGATCAGAAACCATTCCATATTGAGCAGTTTAAAAGCAAATAAAATGATCGGGTTTACTTGTCAAAGAGGTCAGCTGAAAATTGACACCTTCGATTGGCTACCAGAACTCAAACGCCACCGATGCTAATGGCTGTTCTAAAATGCAATGTAATTTCCTAAAATTTTTGCTTTTGAATAATAAAATGTAAAAACAAAAAATTAAATATATAGCACTTTTCATCAAGTCGACCTATTGTTTTAAAAGCATCATGTTACTTGATCAAACTAATTATGGTCATAATAAGCTACACATTTAGAAATTAAAAAAAAAATTAAAAATTCAATAACATTTTTATTATTTTTACAACCACATAAGAATACATCACATGTCTATTCTTCCCCTCTTCCTTTCTTCCATTTGGTTGACAGTGATGTTTAGTGCTTCATTTCTGCACTTCATGTTACCTGTCAACAAGACAGAATACCAGTGTTAATGCATAATGGATTACCCATTTTTTTACCTTGCGTATGTCTTATGTCTCTCAACATTGGCATTTTTTTACCATCGTTGGATTTGATTATTCAACCAAATGATCTATGACAGTCTAGGCTGTTAGAGTGTGACCTTGAACTTGAAATGGGATTATTTACAAAAAAAATACCAAAAGTGTGTAAAATATTGCACAGTGATTTTTTGTTCAATATTTTGCAAAACTTTTATATGTCAAATACTCAATAAATGTAATTTGATATTTTTTGGGTTCAAATCCAAATCGATTTGATTTTGGCAAAGAAAAAGTGATATGTGTTTGCAAATTTATTGAGGCAAAGTCAACTACCAAGTGTAATTCACTTTGGGTTTAGCGAATTATCCAAATTTATTCTGATAATTGTTTGATAGTTTCGCTGCAAGTAGATGATGTTGAAGAGGAATGTGGTAGATTGAAACGACCGTTCATACAATCAGTCTTAGGGGCTTTGCCCAAATAAATTTGACTTTTCCTTTCCTAAGCTACTCTTGCAGTTTAATCGACGCATGGTTTTAAGCTAAAATCAAAGCTATAATTATTATTTTTATACCCTGCGCCACACTGTGGAACAGGGTATTATAAGTTAGTGCATAAGGAGACGAGATAGACACATGGTGTCTTTGGCAAAAATGCTCAGGGTGGGCTCTTGAGTCGATATAGCGATGTCCGTCTGTCCGTGAACAAAGTCTAGGTCGCAGTTTTAGTCCAATAAACTTCAAATTTGGCACAAGTATGTGTTTTGACTCAGAATAGATCCCTATTGATTTTGGAAATCGATTCAGATTTCGATATAGCTCCCATATATATATTTCGCCCGATATGAACTTATATGGCCCCAGAAGCCAGAGTTTTACCCTAATTTACTTAAAATTTTGCACAAGAAGAACAATTAGTACTATAGTCAAGTGTGTCAAATTTTATTGAAATCGGTTCAGATTTAGATATAGCTCCCATATATATCTTTTGCCCGATATGGACTAATACGGTCCCAGAAGCCAGAGTTTTACCCCAATTTGGTTGAAATTTTGCACAGGGAGTAGAATTAGCATTGTAGCTACGCGTGCCAAATTTGGTTGAAATCGGTTCAGATTTAGATATAGCTCCAATATATAGCTTTCGGCCGATTTACACTCATATGACCACAGGGGCCAATTATTTTCTCCGATTTGATTGACATTTTGCACAGGGAGTAGAATTAGCATTGTTGCTATGCGTGCCAAATTTGGTTGAAATCGTTTCAGATTTAGATATAGCTCCCATATATATGTTTTTCTGATTTCGACAAAAATGGTCAAAATACCAACATTTTCCTTGTAAATTCGCCACTGCTTAGTCGAAAAGTTGTAAAAATGACTCTAATTTTTCTAAACTTCTAATACATATATATTGAGCGATAAATCATAAATAAACTTTTGCGAAGTTTCCTTAAAATTGCTTCAGATTTAAATGTTTTCCATATTTTTTACTAACATTGTGTTCCACCCTAGTGCCGACTTAAATTTTGAGTCTATAAATTTTGTAGAAGTCTATCAAATTCTGTCCAGATCGAATGATATTTAAATGTATGTATTTGAGGCAAACCTTTATATATAGACCCCAACACATTTGACGGATGTGATGTGTATTCGAAAATTTAGATCTACAAAGTGGTGCAGGGTATAATATAGTCGGCACCGCCCGACTTTAGACTTTCCTTACTTGTTTATTTTAAAGAAATTTATCTTTAATATTTGTAAATTACGTGTTCTATAATAGTGCAGTCTATTATAGGATACGTAAAATAAGCACGAGACACTTTAAAGAATCACGAGATGCTGTGGCACGAAATTGTTATGACTGCCGCTTGAAGTCAATAGTGTGAGACGGTGTAACAAACATAATCCGATTGAGATTCGCTGCTTGAGTAAATTTTTTAGACAATCGCATTTAAAAACTTAATCACACTGAAAAATATTGATCAAACATGAAAGAGTATGCAACCTAAATTTTAGGACATACATTTTACATAATATTAAGAACGAATTTCTTTAAAATAAAGACGACATTTTAATTTAAAAAAAGTTCACAATCTTCGCTTTTAAAACTTGTTTTCATTAAATTTAGGACACGAATTTTTGAAATTTGAAGTACGATGGCGGTTCGGAAACTTCTTAGCCTATCAATGAAAGAGAATAGTTAGTTTTTCAAAAATATTTTTATTTTTCAATATAATCTCCAGAAACTTCAATACACTTAGTCCAACGCTTTTCTAGCAATTCTATCCCTTGATTAAAATAGTTTTCCTCAAGGGCTTCAAAATAGTGGTTTACAACTGTAATTGCATCTTCATTTGAGGTAAAACGCTTGTCAGCAAGAATTTTTTTTTTTAAATTTGGGAACAAGTAAAAGTCACTGGGAGCTAAATCAGGAGAATAAGGTGGGTGGTCAAGCAACTCGTACTTTAATTCATTGATTTTAGCCATTGTTACAACACTCTTGTGCGCTGGTGCGTTGTCTTGATGAAAATTTTTTTTTTGTGTTGTAGGCCAGGACGTTTTTCTCGAATTTTTACATTTAATTGATCCAAAAGGTTGCAATAGTACTCCGAATTTATTATTTTACCCTTTTGTAGATAGTCAATCAAAAAAAATATCTTTAAAGTCCCAAAAAAAACCCGTTGCCATAACCTTACCAGCCGATTGAATTGTTTTTTCCTTTCTTTAGGCACTTCCTCCAGCTTCAGTCCATTGTTTGGATTGTTCTTTTGTCTCTGGAGTATAGTGATGGATCCATGTATCATCAACAGTTATGAAACAACGCTTAAAATCCATTTTATTTCGCTTAAAACGATCTCAACAAGCTTGAGAAATGTTCATTCTTATGCGTTTTTTATCGACTGTTAACAAATGCGGCACCCATCTTGCAGAAAGCTTTTTCATCTGTAGTTCTTCATGCAAAATTAAATGGACTCAATCATTTGAGATGCCCATGATATTAGCAATTTCACGCACTTTTATTCGTCGATCATTTAACACCATATCATGCACTTTGGCTACAATTTCTGTTGTTGTTGCTGTTTTTGGACGTCCACTAGGTGGTTCATCTTCAATGCTTGTACGACCACGTTTAAATTCAGCAACCCAATTTTTAACTGTTGCATATGAAGGAGCACTTTCACCTAACACATTCACCATATCATTATGAATTTGTTGTCCCGATAAACCTTTTTAATGTAAATATTTAATGACAGCACGCATTTCTAATTTTTCCATTGTAAAAAAATTGCGGATGCGTCTTTTTTGAACACCTGCTTCTATATGAAGGAGTTGCCAGCACAAAATCAACAAACCGCACAACCTGAAATACGTCCAGAGAACACTAAATTAATCAACGCTTAATGTGAATCAACATCACAGAGCCGCTCAACCTGGCAACTTTATATTGGAGAAATGCGTCTGCTATGCTAAGCAAAATTTGCATTCGTATTTTAAAGACATGAAATCTTTGACCTCACGACAATACTTTTTTCATTGTATATATAAAGCTATTGATTTGATCTGAATCAACCTCTTTGGAACCAAGTAAACTTTTTAAGCCTGCATCTTATTTTCTAAATATAACAAAGTCACTCGCTGGGCAGAAATATCGGACTGATGTAATCAGATCCTTAAACGTATTCTTTAGACAAATTTGGAAAATTTTGAAGCTCTATGTGCCTAGCGCATCGAGATAAAAAGCAAAATAAAGTAAGGAAAATACAAGTTAGTTTCAATTTAAGGTATCTACAACATGTGGTAGCCTTAAGCTTTTTTTTTATATTCAAATAAAGGAGGTAAAACTACCTGTAGTTGCAATCGATATCTATAAATTCTCTAGAAGGAATCGTACAATGCAATTGATCGATAATGAGGAAGTAAGTAAAATGGAGAAAGAGCAGACGTCTGACTTTATACCATAACTACCTACTTATTGGAATCTGAGCTTTCATTACAAGGTTGTAACCGAAAGGAGTAGATAGATCCTAATCAGAACATTTGAGTTAAGAAGAAAACTCACCGAAATAATTTTCCACAGAAGAAAACAATGTTGCAAAATAAATCACCAATTTTGAATTTTTTTAGACGGAGTCCTTGTCCTCCAATAGCTAAACGGCTCTATGATAACCAATTCCATTTAGAAATGAGTACAAACGATAATATGCGAAATGAATAAGAAGAATGTGACACAATAGCTTTGAATGTGACTTTCACTCAAAAATAAACTAAACTCAATGATTCCGGGAAATGCAAAAAAGACACCTAGTTGATATGCAACTAGTTGATATGCAACACAACTAACCTTAATGTTGAATGGTATCACAGTCTCAACGATAAAAACATCATATAGAATATTAAACAAAGACATGATGCACATGATTAGGGAAATGAAAATCGAATGAAAACGTTTGTCTTCATCTTTCTCGATGATGCCAACATCACGATTCTATTTACAGCATTCAACAAATGCCTCTTTCCATTGTTTTCAATTTTTTTTTAGACACGACATAAAGATGCATACATGATTTATACTTCCGATAGATTGGTAGCAATGTTTTCAATATCGATCTATGTTCATTATATTTCAATTTGTTCAAAACGACCTTAAAACGTTATAGACCTTTAGGTGAAGAATCTTATTTATGAAAATTATAGCAACATATGTACTTTAAACTCGATTGATTTCCTTCGAAATTATTTCCTATCACAAATAGTTTAATAATATATTGTAACATTTTCTTTCTGAGTTTATTAATCTACTTTTGTATTTAAATAGCTAGTGTATCTAAAATAATAATTTTGAGACAGTATACATGTAATATAACTGAAGGTAAATATACTGTAGTAAATTATGTATATATGTACATATCTATTTATATGTGCCTATATTTATTTCTCAAATCAATCACTATGTAATGAAAAACCCAAGATAATAAACAGAAAGTTTGTTTCTTAAGTCTTTTGTTTCAATACTGTTGAATTTGATCTACGCTGGCTTCATTCATTTGTTCATTCTTTGCATATTTTTTTTTTGAGAAAAATCTGTTTTGACACCAATTAACGTTTTGCGTGTAAATGGGCAATGAAAATGACACTTGAACATTAAGTTTATATAAGTGCATTGAACACAGTTATGTGAAAAAGTATGCAACATATGGTATAATTTTTTGGTCTAGATCTGCGATTTGAATATTTAAACTGAGGCCAAGTAATACATAACTATAAGGGTATTTTTATGTGTTAGGTATATTTAAAGGCACACAAATGTCAATACGAGGGTTGCCTTTGGTATTTCGAGATTAGAGAAAAATATCAAGCAAATTTTAATTATTTTAGGTATATTTAAAGGCACAAAAATATCAATACGACGGTTGTCTTTTGTATTTCGAGATAAGAGAAAAATATCAACCAAATTTTAATTACCGAAAATAGCTTAATTGTGTTTCAAAATATCCCCCATTAAGATCTATACACTTTTGCATGCGTTTGAACCGATTGTCGAATAATTTTTGCCACTCTGATATAGGTATCTCTAAAACATACATTCTGAATGCACCAACCGCTTTTTCAGGTGTCGAAAAACGTTGACCTGTCATTTTATTTTTTATAATGAAAAGAAGTCAGGACTATGCCGCAGATGACCCGTCAAATCGATGTTTCACTCGGAATTTAGTGTTGTGCGATCTAGCGTTACGATTGCGATCACGGTAACCACAGAATTAAAAAAATGGTAGACTGTTTGGTAAAAATACAAATCTTGATGTTTTGGTAAATTTTGCAAAGTATTCCACACCAATTAAGAGGTACTTTCCAAATTTACTCTAGAAATAAAATAAAATTTGGAAAAAAATTTCAACAGAAATAAAATTTTGACAAACTGTTCTATAGAAATAAAATGTTCACAAAATTTTCTATAGAAATAAAATTTTGACAAAATTTTCTGTAGAAATAAAATTTTGACAAAATTTTCTGTAGAAATAAAATTTTGACAAAATTTCCTATAGAACTAAAACTTTGACAAAATATTCTATAGAAATGACATTTTGACAAAATGTTCTATAGAAATAAAATTTTGACAAAATTTTCTGTAGAAATAAAATTTTGACAAAATTTCCTATAGAACAAAAATTTTAATAAAATGTTCTGAAGTACTAAACTTTTACAAAATCGTTTTATAGAAATAAAATTTTGACAAAATCTTTTATAGAAATAAAAGTTTGATAAAATTTTTTATAGAAATGAAATTTTATAAAATATTTCGATAGAAATAAAATTTTGAGAAAAATTTTATAGAAATAAATTTTTGAGATTTTCTATATAAATAAATTTTTGGAAAAATAGTCTATAGAAATAAAATGTTGACAAAAGTTCCTATATAAATGAAATTTTGACAAAATGTTCTATAGAAATAAAATGTTGACAAAATTTTCTATAGAAATAAAATGTTGACAAAATTTTCTATAGAAATAAAATTTTGACAAAAGTTCCTTTAGAAATAAAATTTTGACAAAATTTCTTATAGAATAAAAATTTTAACAAAATTTTCTAAAGTACTAAACTTTTACAAAATCGTTTTATAGAAATAACATTTTGACAAAATCTTTTATAGAAATAAAAGTTTGATACACTTTTTTTTAGAAATAAAATTTTAAACAATATTTCGAGAAAATATTTGAGAAAAATTAGAAAAATTGGAAATAAATTTTTGAGATTATTTTCTATAGAAATAAAATTTTGGGAAAATAATCTAAAGAAATAAAATTTTGACAAAATTTTCTATAGAAACGAAATTTTGACAAAATTTTCTATAGAAATAAAATTTTGACAAAAGTTCCTATAGAAATAAAATTTTGACATAGAAATAAAATTTTGTATAGAAATAAAGTTTTGATAACATTTTCTATAGAAATAAAGCTTTGACAAAATTTTTCTATATAAATAAAATTTTGACAAAATTTTCTATAAAAATTAAATTTCGAAAAAGAAATTCTATAGGTTAGGTTAGGTGGCAGCCCGATGTATCAGGCTCACTTAGACTATTCAGTCCATTGTGATACCACATTGGTGAACTTCTCTCTTATCACTGAGTGCTGCCCGATTCCATGTAAAGCTCAATGACTAGGGACCTCCTTTTTATAGCCGAGTCCGAACGGCGTTCCACATTGCAGTGAAACCACTTATAGAAGTTTTAAAACCCTCAGAAATGTCACCAGAATTATTGAGGTGGGATAATCCACTGCTGAAAAACATTTTGGTGTTCGGTCGAAGCAGCAATCGAACCCACGACCTTGTGTATAAAAGGCGGGCATGCTAACCATTGCACCACAGTTAGCACGGTTAGAAATAAAATTTTGTCAAAATTTTCTATAGAAATACAATTTGGACAAAATATTCTATGCAAATAAAATATTGACAAAATTCTCTATATATAAATAAATATTTGACAAAATTTTTTATTGTTGTTTTTTTTTTTTATCTCAGCTTAAAGCCATGCATTGACTAAACTACAAGTGTAGCTTAACCAACAGAGGAAAAGTATGCTTGTCAAATTTATTTGGGCAAAGCCCTATAGACTGCAAGATGGTTGGATGTACAGCTGTTTCGGAATTACCACATTCCTCATCAACATCCTCTACTTGCAGCAAAACTATCAACCAATTATCAGAATAAATTCGGGTAATTCACTCAACCCAAAGTGAACTATACTTGAACCTCCCGAAAAAGGGTTTGATAGTCGGCTACTGCCTAAACAAATTTGCCAGCATATCTCTTTTCCTTTGCCAAACTCAAATCATCGATTTGAATGTATTTGGCTGGGTTTGTTTTTGAGCGTGCTTCCTCTATCTTCATTCGTTTTGTTTGTTATTGTTGGCTTCTCTTCAATCGTTATTGTTGTTTTTTTTTATCTCAGCTTAAAGCCATGCATTGACTAAACTACAAGTGTAGCTTAACCAACAGAGGAAAAGTATGCTTGTCAAATTTATTTGGGCAAAGCCCTATAGACTACAAGATGGTTGGATGTACAGCTGTTTCGAAATTTTTTATAGAAATAAAATTTTTACAATATTTTTATAGAAATAAAATTTTTACAATATTTTTATAGAAATAAAATATTGACAAAATTTTCTATAGAAATAAAATTTTGACAAAATTTTCTATACAAATAAAGATTTGACAAAATTTTCTATAGAAATAAAATTTTGACAAAACTTTCTATAGAAATAAAATTTTAACAAAATTTTTATAGAAATAAAATTTTGACAAAATTTTCTATAGAAATAAAATGTTAACAAAATATTCTACAGAAATAATTTATAATAAAATATTTTTGATAGAAATAAAATTTTGACAAAATTTTCGATAGAAATGAAATTTTGACAAAATTTCCTATAGAAATGAAATTTTGACAAAATTTCCTATAGAAATGAAATTTTGACAAAAGTTTCTATAGAAATTTCTATAGAATAATTGCTGCACGTAGAGGATGCTGATGAGGAATGTGGTAATTCCGAAACAGCTGTACATCCAACATCTATAGAAATGAAATTTTGACAAAATTTTCTATACAAATAAAATTTTGACAAAAGTTCCTATAGAAATAAAATTTTGACAAAATTTCCTATAGAACAAAAATTTTTACAAAATTTTCTAAAGTACTAAACTTTTACAAAATCGTTTTATAGAAATAACATTTAGACAAAATCTTTTATAGAAATAAAAGTTTGATAAAATTTTTTATAGAAATAAAATTTTAAAAAATATTTCGAGAAAATATTTGAGAAAAATTAGAAAAAATTGGAAATAAATTTTTGAGATTATTTTCTACAGAAATAAAATTTTGGGAAAATAGTCTAAAGAAATAAAATTTTCTATACAAATAAAGATTTGACAAAATTTTCTATAGAAATAAAATTTTGACAAAACTTTCTATAGAAATAAAATTTTAACAAAATTTTTATAGAAATAAAATTTTGAGAAAATTTTCTATAGAAATAAAATGTTAACAAAATTTTCTACAGAAATAATTTATAATAAAATATTTTTGATAGAAATAAAATTTTGACAAAATGTTCTATAGAAATAAAATTTTGACAACATTTTCGATAGAAATGAAATTTTGACAAAATTTCCTATAGAAATGAAATTTTGACAAAATTTCCTATAGAAATGAAATTTTGACAAAATTTCCTATAGAAATGAAATTTTGACAAAATTTCCTATAGAAATGAAATTTTGACAAAATTTCCTATAGAAATGAAATTTTGACAAAAAATTCTATAGAAATTTCTATAGAATAATTGCTGCAAGTAGAGGATGCTGATGAGGAATGTGGTAATTCCGAAACAGCTGTACATCCAACCATCTTGCAGTCTATATAAATTTGACAAGCATACTTTTCCTCTGTTAGCTACACTTGTAGTTTAGTCAATGCATGGTTTTAAGCTGAAATCGAAAACAATAATAGAAATAAAATTTTTCCAAAATTTTCTATAGAAATAAAAATTTGATAAAATTTTCTATAGAAATAAAATTTTGACAAATGTTCCTATATAAATAAAATTTTGTTTAGAAATAAAATTTTGAAAAGTTTTTCCATAGAAATAAAATTTTGATAAAATTTTGTATAGAAATAAAGCTTTGACAAAAACTTCTATAGAAATAAAATTTTGACAATATTTTCTATAGAAATAAAATTTTAAAAAAATTTTCTGTAGAAATAAAATTTTGACAAAATTTTCTAAAGTACTAAAAAATTTTCTAAAATTTTGACAAAATCTTTTATAGAAATAAAAGATTAACAAAATTTTTTATAGAAATAAAATTTTAAGAAAATTTTCTATAGAAATAACATTTTGAAAAAAATTTATAGAAATAAATTTTTGAAAATATTTTCTATAGAAATAAAATTTTGAGAAAATGTTCTACAGAAATAAAATATTGACAAAATTTTCTATAGAAATAAAATTTTGACAAAATTTTCTATAGAAATAAAATTTTGACAAAATTTTCTATAGAAATAAAATTTTGGCAATATTTTCTATAGAAATAAAATTTTGACAAAATTTTCTATAGAAATAAAATGTTGACAAAATTTTTTATAGAAATAAAATTTTGACAACATTTTCTATAGAAATAAAATTTTGACAAAATTTTCTATAGAAATAAAATTTTGACAAAATTTTGTATAGAAATAAAATTTTGACAAAATTTTCTATAGAAATAAAATAAATTTTTGAGAATATTTTCTATAGAAATAAAATTTTGAGAAAATGTTCTACAGAAATAAAATATTGACAAAATTTTCTATAGAAATAAAATTTTGACAAAATTTTCTATAGAAATAAAATTTTGACAAAATTTTCTATAGAAATAAAATTTTGGCAATATTTTCTATAGAAATAAAATTTTGACAAAATTTTCTATAAAAATAAAATGTTGACAAAATTTTTTATAGAAATAAAATTTTGACAAAATTTTCTATAGAAATAAAATTTTGACAAAATTTTCTATAGAAATAAAATTTTGACAAAATTGTCTATAGAAATAAAATTTTGACAAAATTTTCTATAGAAATAACATTTTGACAAAATTTTCTATAGAAATAAAATTTTGATAAAAATTTCCATAGAAATAAAATTTTGATAAAAATTTCCATAGAAATAAAATTTTGATAAAACTTTATATAAAAAAATATTTTAATTAAACTTTCTATAAAAATAAAATTTTGATAAAACTTCCTATAAAAATACAATTTTAATAAAACTTTCTATAAAAATAAAATTTTGATAAAATTTTCTATAGAAATAAAGTTTTGACAACATTTTCTAAAAAATAAAATTTTGACATAATTTTCTATAGAAATAAAAATTTGACAAATTGTCTATAGAAATAAAATTTTGGTAAAATTTTCTATAGAAATTTCTATTTCGACAAAATTTTCTATAGAAAAAATTTTTATAAAACTTTTGTAAAAATAAAATTTAAACTTAAAAAAAGTTAAAAATAAACTAAAATAAAATTAATTTAAAAAATAATAATTTTAAGCCTAAGTTAATTTTAAAATTAGTTTAACGACGACCTTTTTGTGTAGAAAGTACACAATTCGTAAACATTTTCTCTCTTATATGCTATTTCTCATATACATATTTTGAATTTCATACTTCTTTCATCTACAGTAACAGCTTGAAAGCGACATCATAGATAAAGGGTGATTTGTTAAGAGCTTGATAACTTTTTTTTTAAAAAAAACGCATAAAATTTGCAAAATCTCATCGGTTCTTTATTTGAAACGTTAGATTGGTCCATGACATTTACTTTTTGAAGATAATTTCATTTAAATGTTGACCGCGGCTGCGTCTTAGGTGGTCCATTCGGAAAGTCCAATTTTGGGCAACTTTTTCGAGCATTTCGGCCGGAATAGCCCGAATTTCTTCGGAAATGTTGTCTTCCAAAGCTGGAATAGTTGCTGGCTTATTTCTGTAGACTTTAGACTTGACGTAGCCCCACAAAAAATAGTCTAAAGGCGTCAAATCGCATGATCTTGGTGGCCAGCTTACCGGTCCATTTCTTGAGATGAATTGTTCTCCGAAGTTTTCCCTCAAAATGGCCATAGAATCGCGAGCTGTGTGGCATGTAGCGCCATCTTGTTGAAACCACATGTCAACCAAGTTCAGTTCTTCCATTTTTGGCAACAAAAAGTTTGTTAGCATCGAACGATAGCGATCGCCATTCACCGTAACGTTGCGTCCAACAGCATCTTTGAAAAAATACGGTCCAATGATTCCACCAGCGTACAAACCACACCAAACAGTGCATTTTTCGGGATGCATGGGCAGTTCTTGAACGGCTTCTGGTTGCTCTTCACTCCAAATGCGGCAATTTTGCTTATTTACGTAGCCATTCAACCAGAAATGAGCCTCATCGCTGAACAAAATTTGTCGATAAAAAAGCGGATTTTCTGCCACTGATTTTGGTAATAAAATTCAATGATTTGCAAGCGTTGCTCGTTAGTAAGTCTATTCATGATGAAATGTCAAAGCATACTGAGCATCTTTCTCTTTGACACCATGTCTGAAATCCCACGTGATCTGTCAAATACTAATGCATGAAAATCCTAACCTCAAAAGAATCACCCTTTATAAGCTCCCAACACATCTGGTAAATGAATGGATAAAATTACAACAATTAAAATCATAAAAAAAATATGTTCAAAAGTTTATGAGGCTGTTGTTGTGCCGGGAACCAACAATCGCAATAAAAATGCAACGACAACAACAATAACAGAAGTTGTAAAACTAATTTACCATTTTCACGGTCAAGTGTGACGGAAGACAACAACGTGCATTAACATCATTGGAGCGCATGCGCACAGTCGCATAATCGCCATACGCTGAGAGCAGCAATTTAAATCAAATTCAAAGGAATGTAAGTATTGTATGTCATTTCTTTGCAAAATTTATTGGTATGGGGGGAGAATCTAAATGTCGTAATTTGAAATAATTGCTTTCGATTTGCTCTTTTCTTTGTAAGAAAATAAACATCTGTTGCAAATGAACTTGTTTTAAAACTTGTATAAAATGGAAATAATATGAAATACACTGAAAAATTTTACCTAATATGAAGGATTATTCAACCTGAATTTTAGGACATGCAGTTTACATAATATTAGGGACAAATGTTTTTAAAGAAAGAATTTTTAATCAAAAGAATGGTCATAAACTTTGAATTAAATTTAGGACACTAATTTTGGAAATTTGTATCTCTCCGTTTAAAATAAAGAAAAAAATTTGATTTGAAGAAATAATATTTAAATTAACTGAGATATTGCATTTTTTGATGAAAGAAAAAAAGCTTCAAATAAGAAGCTTTTTGGTTAAAGTTTTTTTTTTTTAACTTTGAAGTATATTACAGAAATTAGTAAATATTTTTCGAAAAATGCGAGAAAATTTATTAGACATAATAAATTTTTTTCACTTTTTAAAGAAAAAATTGTAGTTTGAAGGAAAAAATTCGAGTTCAAAATTGCAAGAATATCTTTAGTGACATACGAAGTTCATGATGGACGCATTTGTACTAAAATTTACAAATTTAAAGAAATAATGAACTATTTTGTGAGAAGTACGAATTTAGTAAATCTTTATGCTTAATTTGTGTATAATTTTTTCCCGTTTTTTAGTTCATTTAACTAACGTACCCAAAAAATTATTAGAGTAAAGGAAACATTCTCCAAACATAATAATTCCATGAACTAAAATAAAGTTACATTGGCTTTAGTGAAATAGAGAGTTCACTTTTTTTTGAGTGTAGCTCGCTAAAAACTGTATTTATTTTAAAGAATCAATACTTAAGCGAATGTCAAAATCTTTTAACATTTTTTTAAATAAGTCCCCATGAAATAAATCGCCAAAAATACACAGAAAAAAATGCTGTTGTAAAACAGATGCTAAAATTAATTAATATTTAACATATTGCAAAACTTTTATTTTGTTTTAGTTTATTTTTAAAATATTGTAAGAAATTTTCCCCAGCCGAACGATTTTTTCTTTATTCCAAGTATGTATCAAAAATTTTATGAACTAAATGGCAGTAAAATTTCAATGACATACACATTAGTTCAATTCTAACTAAAACAGAAGAAGAAGAAATAATATTTTTCGTTTAAGTCTGGTTTCATTAATAATTAATTTTAAACAAAAACTACTTTTTTATACCATAGAATGGTGATTGGGGTACAATAAGTTTGTCATTGCGTGTGTAACACATCGAAATATCGATTTCCGACTATATAAAGTTTATTATATATATTCTTGATCAGTGAGAAATTCTAAGACGATCTAAGCATGTCCGTCTGTCTGTCTGTCTGTTGTAATCACGCTACAGCCTTCAATAATGGCGCTATCGTCCTGAAATTTACACAGATTCGTTTTTTGTTTGCAGGCAGGTCAAGTTCGAAGATGGGCTATATCGGTCCAAGTTTTGATATAGTCCCCATATAAACCGATTTTCTGAGTTGGGGCCTTGGGCTTATAAAATCCGTAGTTTTTATCCAATTTACCTGAAATTGAAAATCTAGAGGTACTTGAGGACTATAAAAAGGTGTGCCAAAAATGGTGCCCATCGGTCCATCTTTTGGAATAGCCCCCATATAGACCGATACCCCTATTTTGTTTTTTGGGCGCCTAGAAACTGTATTTTCTATCCGATTTGCCTGAAATTGAAAATCTAGAGGTATTTTAGGACCATAAAGAGGTGTGTCGAAAATGGTCCGTATCGGTCCATGTTTTGGTATAGCCCCCATATAGACCGATCTCCAGATTTTGCTTCTTGGGCTTCTAGAAACTGTATTTTCCATCCGATTTGCCTGAAATTGGAAATCTAGAGGTATTTTGAGACCATTAGACGTGTGTCGAAATATTTTAGGACCATAAAGAGCTGTGTCGAAAATGGTCCGTATCTGTCCATGTTTTGGTATAGTCGCCATATAGACCGATCTCCCGATTTTTATTCTTGGGCTTCTATAAACTGTATTTATTACCCGATTTGCCTGAAATTTGAAATCTAGAGGTATTTTGGGACCCAAAATATGTGTGCCGAAATTAAGGTGTATCGGACCATTTTTGGTATAACCCCCATATAGACCGGTCTCTCGATTTTACTTCTTGGGCGTTTAGAGACTATATTTTCTAGGCGATTTGCTTGAAATCACAAATAGGTGTGTCGCAAATGGTGCCTATCGGTTCATGTTTTGGTATAGCCCCCATATAGACCTATCCCCCGTCTTTATTCCTGGGGCTTCTAGAATCTGTAGTTTTTATCCAATTTGCCGGAAAACAGAAATCTAGAGATATTTTAGGACCATAAAGAGGTGTGTCGAAAATTGTCCGTATCGGTCCATGTTTTGGTATAGCCCCTATATAAACTGATCTCACGAGTTTACTTCTTAGGCTTCTAGAATTCGTAGTTTTCGCCCAATTCGTCTGAAAGTGGAATTCTAGAGGTATTTGAGGAACATTAAGAGGTGGTGAGTATTGGTCCATGTTTTGGTATATCCCCATATAGACCTAACTCCCGAATTTATTTCTATGACTTCTGGAATCCGGCTGACCACAAATAGGTCAGCCGAATATGGTGTGTGTCGACCCATGTTTAGTATAGCCTCCACATAGACCGATCTCCATATTTAACTCCTTGGGCTTCTAGAAACCGTAGTTTTTATTCGATTTGCACAAAAATTTAAATATACTGCAATTTTAGACCCTCAAAAATCTGTATCGCATTTATTTTTACCGGTCCATTTGGCAAGGCATCGTATAGACCGATTTAACTTCTTGAGGGTACACCCAAAGAGAAAATATTTTCCTCCGGAATGAAATTTTAGAGAAACGAAATTTCCCTTTCGTATAAAGTATTTTCGTTTAGAGCAAACTAATCTGAATTTTTTATAAGCGATTCAAAGATTGTCTCTAAAATTTGTGTCAAAAGAAAAAAATTTCGTTCCTCAGAAAAGAAAACACTTCTTTCAGGGTATAACAGGCGTACTGATCGTGAAAATTGCTTGAAACTGAAAGTAAAATTTCCAGATTTTACTCATCGTATTCATTTAAATAATGGCGGGAAAAATGTACATATTTAAGATTTCAAATCAAAGCTTTATTTCAACATAACATATACACGAAATGTTTATGATTTCTCTAAAACTCAAACAAAATTGGTTCTCATAAATCCAGAATCTGATCTGGTCTTCATAGGTAGAATGTTTAAATTTTTCTTCGGGAAGCGTACTGGTTGAACTGATTTGCTTGGAAGAAGATTTGTCATCAAACCCCCTAAAAAGCTATATATTATCAAGTAACCCGCTACGGCGAAGAGTTTTCAAAGTATTATATTTGATTCATGGTGGTGGGTTTTAAGATTCGGTCCAGCCGAACTTACTGATGTATATACTTGTTAATAGTTAATTTCGATCATTCCCTATCAAGTTATAATAATTTACCAAAAAGTTATAATTTTAGTCTGCTTTTACAGATTTGTTTCCGATTTTAGCGGCTAAATTCGAACTTAATACTCACCCTTAGGTTTTTGAGGAATTATTTCATGTTTTGGGGAATAATTTCCCAAATTTGAGTATTTACTTCATAATGAAATACTTCCCCACCTTTGGGGAGTTTTTTTATAGACACTTATATCGTCGCACAAATAACAATAAATATTTGGAATCTGACCTTTATATCCTCCGTCATATGATGGAAGTATTCTAGCTCTGAAATATTATTTCTAAATTGTTTTCTTTTGGCATAGGATAACCTAACCAAGCATTAAGAGACTAATAGAAGACACATGGCTCATACTGCTCAAAATGTAACAAATATCTGTTAATGTAATTATTAATGGCACTTTATTGCTTAAATGAAATGAAATTACTTTTATTGGACAAATTAATCATAATAAATACCTATTGTGAATTGAGGAAATATTACTTTATGAAAATTCAATCTGACAATACCGGCGGTATTTGTACTGATGCAAATGTATCCCGTTCGAAAAGAAATATTATATTCCAGATTAAGTGTAAAATTTTAATTTTGTTTCATTGAATTCTTTCTCTACCAAAAACTTGTTTTTAAGTTATGTGAAATCATACTAATTAAATCGATTTTCGAAGATATCCGGCATATCAATCGAAAAAATATCATATTATTCACACATCAATTGAATGCTAATTGCTTAAGGTTAATCAATTAAAAATATCGAAATATTCAACAGGACATTGATATTAGAGATGCTAGTAATATAGCCCTCTTATCTTGCCTGGATATTTCAAAAGAATTGTGTAATATTGGGAAATCGTTTCGTAATCATGTAGAAACTTGCCGTACATTGAAGGAGACAAAATGTGTTTTTTCCCTAAAGGGAGGTCCTATAAGTACTTAGCCTCACCACCCGATGTGAACGTACCGCAAGAGCAATTTACGTTTTCATAAAAGGCTACTATATTTCAGCCAGATCACCACAAAAGTCTTTTTCCGCGGGTAAATGCGGATTCCAGAAAAATAAGGAACAATATCTGTCGGTGATTCAATTTTTATTTTTGGAATATAGCTCAGCTAAATCAATAACTTTTGTATAGTTTGTGCGGAGACTCTTCGATGGCTGAAATGTTTTTTTTTTTAAGTTACACGTCGTGTTGAAAAAAATCTTCTATTTTAAACGCTTTTTTTTTTTGCTTTGTAGTCAAGATGCAAAAAGTCAACAAATTTAAAGACAATTTAATTAATTTTGAAGAATTTTTCAGAATTATTGAAGCCAAGTTGACCTTAGTCAAACAAAATTCTCTTGCATTTCAGGATACCCAATTTTAAGTCGAATCACGTAACACAAAGCGACTCCATTGAAAAGTTTATCAACTTTTCGACAATGAAAAAAACTCAGAGAAATGCGTATTCTATGCTAAGCAAAATTCTGTTTTGTATTTTAAGGGCACGAAATCTTTGGTCTCACGACAATATTTCTATCTGTGTGCGCAATATAGCTTATGCTATGGTCAGACTGGGCAAATATTTGACAGAAATCAAAAAAGAATCCGTCGCCGCAGCCAAACCAATAGACATTTTTAGCTCATATTGGATATATAACATCGTTGTAGGATTATTTTTCAATAACCGTATCTAGATATTTGGAAAATGGATCTGGAAAAATGTTTGACACTCATTTTGGTCAAATATTTGCCTAGTGTGACTATATCTTTTTAGACAATAGGCATTTCAAACACAGAAAAAATATCACCAAAATATTGAAAAAATTTTCAATTAATAAATTAATTGATACAATTAACTGTTTAATC
Organism: Haematobia irritans; assembly: GCF_050003625.1. Taxonomy (NCBI): domain Eukaryota; kingdom Metazoa; phylum Arthropoda; class Insecta; order Diptera; family Muscidae; genus Haematobia; species Haematobia irritans. The sequence continues at coordinate 155,650,309 of NC_134397.1, read as the reverse complement.
AAGATAGAAGCATTAAGTCAATGATTGAAAATTTTTAATTAAAAAGTTAATTGATACAATTAACTTTTAAATCCAGCTCGAAAAACTAAGTCAGTTGAAAACAAGTGTATATAGCAGTAAGTCCGGCCGGGCCGAATCTTAAATACCCACCACCATGAATCAAATATTATAGTTTCCTTTAAAATTTCTGGGGCGTTTTTGATGACAGATATTCTCCCAATCAGAGCCGTTCAACTAGTATACTTCCCGAAGATAAATTTAAAGACTTTACCTATGAAGACTATATCAGATTTTTGATTTATAAGAACCGTTTTTTTTTTAAGCAATTCAAAGCCTTTAAAAGGGCAAATTAACGCATTACAATGTACTACTCTAATTTTTGTTTGTCTTTTAGATTAATCATTAACATCTCTTGTAAGTGTACAAGACAATCATAAAATAACGCCTTGATTCGAAATCTAAAATCTGTAGATTTTCATCCCCATTATTTAAATGATTACGATAAATAAAATCTGGAAATTTTACATTCAGTTTCAATCAATTTTCATGATCAGTGCGCCTTCTATACCCTCAAGAAGTGAAATCGGTCTATATGGAGGCCTTAGCAAATGGACCGATAAAAACTAAATCCGATACACGTTTTTGTGAGTTTAAAATACCAGTATATTTACAATTTCAAGCAAATCAGATAAAAACTACGGTTTATAGAAACCCAATGAGTGAAATCGGGAGATCGGTCGTATGGGGCTATACTAAAACATGGACCGATACTCACCGTTGTTGGCACACCTCTTTATGGTCCTATGGGAGCCACCGTGGTGCAATCGTTAGTATGCCCGCCTTGCATACACAAGGTCGTAGGTTCGATTCCTGCTTTGACCGAACACCAAAAAGTTTTTCAGCGGTGGATTATCCCACCTCAGTAATGCTGGTGACATTTCTGAGGGTTTCAAAGCTTCTCTAAGTGGTTTCACTGCAATGTGGAATGCCGTTCGGACTCGGCTATAAAAAGGAGGTCCCTTGTCATTGAGCTTAACATGGAATCGGGCAGCACTCATTGATAAGAGAGAAGTTCACCAATGTGGTATCACAATGGACTGAATAGTCTAAGTGAGCCTGATACATCGGGCTACCATCTAACCTAACCTAAAATAATTCTAGATTTCCAATTTCAGGCAAATTGGATAAAAACTACGGTTTCTATAAGTCCGAGAAGTAAATCTGGAGAACGGTCTATATGGGGGCTATATCAAAACATGGACCGATACTCACTATTTTCAACATACATCCTTATGCTCCTTAAATACCTCTATATTTCCAATTTCAGGCAAATTGGATAAAAACTACGGTTTCTATAAGCCTAAGAAGTAAAATCTGGAGATCGGTCTATATGGGGGCTATACCAAAACATGGACCGATACTCACCGTTGTCGGCACACCTCTTTATGGTCCTCAAATAATTCTAGATTTCCAATTTCAGGCAAATTTGAAAGAAACTACGGATTTTATATGCCCAAGACCCCAAATCAGGAGGTCGGTTTATATGGGGACTATATCAAACCTGGACCGATATAGCCCATCTTCGAACTTGACCTGCCTGCGAACCAAAAACGAGTTTGTGCGAAATTTCAGCACGATTGCCTCATTATTGAAGACTGTAGCGTGATTACAACAGACAGACAGACAGACGGACATGGCTTTATCGTCTTAGAATTTCTCCCTGATCAAGAATATATATAATAAACTTTATATAGTCGGAAATCGATATTTCGATGTGCTACAAACGGAATGACAAACTTATTATATCCCGTCCCCATTCTATGGTGGTGGGTATAAAAATTATGGAATTTTTTTAATTTTTAAACAAAAATTTATTTCAAACAATCAATTTTTAATCAAACTAAAAACAAAAAGTCAGATAGGAAAGTAATTGAAAATAGTTACGTTTTTAATGAAAATATTAATTAACCCTTCTGTGCGTGATGAGGTCCCGCTGGACCTTTTTGATTTTTATTCATACCTAACTTTATCTTTTATATGAATTTCAGCTTGATGGTTTATGACTTCTTGTACTGAAGTGTTTTAAGTTGAAAACTTTAAATTTTTATGTGATTGAATCATTAAATCGATTTTTATAGGTATTTGAAAAAGTTTAGTGCGATTCTGCGTGATGAGGTCCAATGGGACCTATTACTAATTACATTAGTGGTTTTAGCACAGTTTAAAAAGCAGTGTAAAGATATTGCGATTTTCGTATTTGGAACAATTAATAACACTAACATCCTTTCAGAAAATACCGTTATTTGGAAGAATTTGTCATTTTTGAGGTTTCCATTGGTTTCGTTGCTTGGTAGTACATAATTTTATGTCTTCCGTTGATATATCCAATATAGTGAGAGTAAAAGTGCAAAACAGTTATTTGAACTTCATGGAAATCGTGGTCGAAATAAGTTTTTATATTTCTATACATTTTCCAGACCTATCGGCTCCTGGAATTTGGCAAGATGTGCCTCAATTTGGACCAAGTATGAAACAACCACTGTGCACATAATACTGCGAGCAAAACGAACGCCACTAAAAAAATCGTATTGTTTTTCCTTCAAAAATCCAGTTTGTTAAGAACATTCAACTACAAAAACAATATATTGTTGCTTGGTACGTATAAGGATACTTATAGGTACCACGCCTGCGTCAAACATCAGGGCCACTAGTATACTAATCAAAAATTTTAACATTATCTGTATCCTATTCAAAATTATGCAATTGTGCATTATAGAAGAGTCCACCTACAGTAAATGATCGAAAAATATCGTAGGGATAACCTTTCTACCATCCTTTTTTTATTGTAGGTCCCACGGGACCTCATCACGCTGGTATCGCTTCCAGTGTTATCACATACACAAGGGTTAATTGAAAAAAAAATTATTGAAATTTGTCATTGAAATCAATTAATTTTTTAATCAAGTATTTTTTTAATGTCCAATTAAAACTGTGATTGATACTATCATTTTCGTGATTGGAGACATTTCAATTAAAAAATTATTTGGATCAATTAATTTCGTGATTGAATCAGAATTTTTTTGTGTGCACAGAAAAAAAAAATATCACCAAAATATTTCCAATTAATAAGTTGATTGAAGTTGAAAATTTTTTCAACTAACAAATTAATTGATACAATTAACTTTTTAATCAAGATAGAAACATTAAGTTAATTAAGCCAATGATTGAACATTTTTAAATTTTTAATTAAAAAATTAATTGATACAATAAACTTTTTAATCGAACTCGGAAGACTAAGTCAGTTAAAACATTAATTAATAGTTTTTTATTTCAAACAACCAATTTTCAATCAAACTAAAAACACTAAACCAATTCAGAAAGTATTTGAAAATAATTACCACCGTGGTGCAATGGTTAGCATGCCCGCCTTGCATACACAAGGTCGTGGGTTCGATTCCTGCTTCGACCGAACACCAAAAATTTTTTCAGCGGTGGATTATCCCACCTCAGTAATGGTGGTGACATTTCTGAGGGTTTCAAAGTTTCTCTTAGTGGTTTCACTGCAATGTGGAACGCCGTTCGGACTCGGCTATAAAAGGGGGTCCCTTGTCATTGAGCTTAACATGGAATCGGGCAGCACTCAGTGATAAGAGAGAAGTTCACCAATGTGGTATCACAATGGACTGAATAGTCTAAGTGAGCCTGATACATCGGGCTGCCACCTAACCTAACCTACCTAATTTAATTAAAAATTAATTGAGTTTTGCAATCAACATTAATTAAATTTTTAATTGTGTCAATTAAAAAATTAATTGAAATTTCCTAATTAACTCAATTAATTTTTTAATCAAGTATTTTTTTTGTTTATTCCCAATTAAAACTGTAATTGATACTATCATTTTCGTTTCAATTACAAAATAAAAAAGATCAATTAATTTCGTGATTGAATCAGAAAAAAATTTTGTGTGTAGGTGCAAAATCAACTATAGCTCCTAATATCAGACATTTCTTTTCAGATTGTGATAAAACTCCCATAAACTTGTACCCCTTAATGTTCTTAAATATAGCAATGCGGTTTATCTGCCAAACCAATACCAACACCCAGAAAAAAGTGACCCCTTCTTTAAGTTAAAATAAACTCATTGCGAAGAAAGTTGAACTTCATATATCGCCAAAGACATTTTTATTTATTTGAACGATATGATTTTCGTAGAAATTAGGTACACAGAAAAAAATATCACCAAAATATTTCCAATTAAAAAGTTAATTGAAGTTGAATATTTTTTCAATTAATAAATTAATTGATACAATTAACTTTTTAATCAAGATAGAACATAAAGTTAATTAAGTCAATGATTGAAAATTTTAAAATTTTTAATTAAAAAATTAATTGATACAATTAACTTTTTAATCAAATTCGGAAGACTAAGTCAGTTAAAAAAAGTGATGAACATTTCTTAATCCAAATAAAAACTCTAAACCAATTCAGAAAGTAATTGAAAATAGTTACCTTTTTAAATAAAAAATTAATTGGGGTTTGCATTCAAAATCAATTAAATTTTTAATTGAATCAATTAAAAAATTAATTGAAAATTGCTAATGACATCAATTAATATTTTAATCAAGAATTTTTTCTATGCCCAATTAAAACTGTGATTGATACTATCATTTTCGTGATTGAAGACATTTCAATTAAAAAATTAATTGGATCAATTAATTTCGTGATTGAATCAGAAAAAAATTTTTTGTGTGTAGAATGCATTCTATACATTAGTTAACATTTTCCTATATTTATGTACCACTATACTACAGGATGAAAAAAATTTAACTGAATTGAATTCATATATGGAATGATTTTACTGAACTTTTTTTCATTCATTTGGACAAATCGTACATATTTGTGGTAAACCTTTTACTTCAAAATTAGAACTGCTTACCTTCGTTTTTAAATACAATTTTATGTATTTATATAAGCAATTTTTTCTTCAATAAAAGACATATTTTATTAATATATTAAATATATTTATTTAGCATCAACAGCATCGATTGGCCTTGAAATATTAAAACACATTTTTTTCTTCTTCTAGTACCTTTCACTTTGAATAAGTTACTGCCTAGCAATTTTGTCCACATTTTGCAATTTCAATACCTACAAATATAACAAAAAAAATCCTAAACCAATTTTTTTCACAAAAGGTTAGCATCACTGAATATTACCTGCACTCAAAAAAAAGTGAACTCTCTATTTCACTAAAGCCAATTTAACTTTATTTTAGTTCATGGAATTATTATGTTTGAAGAAAGTTTCCTCTACTCTAATAATTTTTTGTGTACGTTAGTTAAATTAACTAAAACCGAGGTAAAAAATGTACACAAATGAAGCATAAAGATTAACTAAATTCTGTCTTCCACAAAATAGTTCAGAATTCCTTTAAATTTGTAAATTTTACCAAAAATGCGTCCATCGTGAACTTCGTATGTCACTAAAGACATTCTTGCAATTTTTAACACCAATTTTTTCCTTCAAACTACAAAATTTTCTTTAGAAAGTGAAAAAACCTAATTATGTCTAATAAATTTACTTGAACTTGTAGAAAAATATTTACTTATTTTAATGACATCGGCGTGATGCCAGCGTTTGTTATACTGTTTAGTTAAAATTTTCTCAAAATATTCAAAATTTTCTACAATTAACCGAAATTTTTCTTCCTGGTGGGTTCACTGTTTTTTCAGTGTGATAATTGAAGATTCCAAAATGAAGACGAATGAAGGGGTTATTATTCTGCTGGTGTTTTCTTTTTTATAAACCAATTTTCAAAAACGAACATTTTTCTCACTAATTTAAAATAACAAATATTTTATATATTTTATTTGTGTTTTTTAATATTATTTTACTATATTATTTTTTAACAATCTCTCCGTATAACAACGCGATTCCAACTAAACAAAAAACCCATGCACAAACATATCGATTACAGGTAGATAAAAGAAATGTAGGAAATTTTCCTATATTCTAACAAGTGTGTTTCCTTAAGTTTTGAAAGGACTGAATACTTCTTAGTACGAATGAACTAAAATATTTTTCTATGCCAAGTGCTATTCGTATGTATGATAAGCTTTCTATAATAGGGGCAGTCAGAATTATCATTCTATAAATCTTACTAAATTTGAGGAAACTTGGTTTTAGTTCGGTTTTTGTTTATTTTTACGAATGCTTTGTTATCAGTGAATAAAATCTTCTTATTCGGTAGCAAATTCTTATACCCAGCGAAGAAATCAGTATTAGTAAAATTCCATGCCTTATTCTAGTTAATGAACTATTCCTAACTGCTTTCAGTTTAGAATTTTTTACTGAAACAAGTAAATTTTATTATTTCACACAAAATATTAACTGAGTGGAAATAAAATGGCTAAACTAAATTGATGAACATTTTTTCCTTTAGTTTCGAAGACACTTTTTTTAGGTGAATGATAGCTCACAAATGATTATGTTTACTAATTCAGTAGGGATGGTTTAGGGTATGATATAGTCGACCCGCCCGACTTTCTACTTTACTTACTTGGTTAAAATAAAATATCCCACTCAATCTTTTCGGAAAATGGTCAATAACTCTTACTGAAATTATCAATTACTCATACATTTACTTCCTATCTACACTTCAATTATTATCAGATAATTATGAAACTTACAACAATAAGTATTTCTATACCACCTGCTCTGTAAAAAATAATGAATAGGTTTTCTTTTTAATTATTAGTTTCTTATATGCCAATTAATAATATATTTTCTAATTTAGTTTGTTCTAAAGTCGAATAGAGGAAGTATTTTGCCACTAATCGCCCATACATACAGTGGGTAACAGCTTATTTCGTGCAGTGAATATTTCAATATATAAATAATTGTATCACCAAAAGTTGAAACGTTTTCGCTAGAATTTCAACGTCCCTTTAAAAAGAAACACTGAGCACACATCATGCGAAAAGAAAAAAGTACGAATTTATGTTTGATAGGGACGAAAGAGCGAAAAGAATTGCAAATCAATGTATTGTTCTGTTACAGCTTATTTCGTGCATGCTCATTTTTTTTCTTTTGTCATGCTCCCACTCCTATAATATGCACTCTATCTAACGGTATAGGAAATATATAACTCTTTTTAGAGTGTTTGCTAATATTATTGTATGACTATTAGTTTAATTTTGCGTATGCTAGAGTCAACACACGCTCGTTATAAAAATTGGTCAACGCACAACAATTGAACAGCGCGAACTTGTCTTAACACATTTTAAGAATGGAAAATCACAGCGGCAAATTGCGTCAATGGTTAATATGAGTTCCTCCACCATTCAAGGTATCATAGAGCATTATGTGCACGAAAATCGCATTCAAGATAAAGGCAGAAAAGCACCCAATAAAATTTTTAACGAGACTGATGAGCGTTATATTGTCCGCAAAGTCAAGGTGAATCCCAAAATGTCTGCCCTAAACTTGCTGTTGAGGTTGAGAAACACTTAGGGAAGGCTTGCAGCGCACAAACAATTCGCCGGGTACTTCACAACCATGATTTAAATGGTCGAGTTGCTCGAAAAAAACCATTTATCAATAAGAAAAATCAGAAGTACCGACTCAACTTCGCAAAAGAGTATATTTCTAAAAGTTCAGAGTTCTGGAAATCTGTAATTTTCGCAGACGAGTCAAAATTTAATATATTTGGCTCAGATTGCATGACTTATGTATGGCGGAAGCCAAACACTGAACTACAAAATGTTAATTTACGACCAACTGTGAAACATGGAGGTGGGAACGTAATGGTTTGGGCCTGTATGTCGGCAGCGGGGGTCGGTAACCTAGTATTCATAGAGGGAAATATGAATAAGGAAATGTACCTGAATATATTAAAAGAAAATTTAATTCAAAGTGCCACCCAACTGGGCATAAAGGACTCTTTTCGATTTTACCAGGACAACGACCCTAAACATATATCTGGCATTGTACAGTCCTGGCTCATATGGAATTGCCCACACCTTATGGCACCACCCGCACAATCTCCAGACTTGAATGTAATCGAAAATTTGTGGGCCTTGCTGGAGCAAAACATACGCAAACACCATATATCTAGTAGGGAGAGTCTGAAGAAGGCGCTGTTGGAGGAATGGCAGAAAATTGGGCCAGAAACTACAAAAAAAACTAGTAGATTCGATGCCGAAACGACTTAAGTCAGTTCTAGACCAAAAAGGTGGTCACACCAAATATTGATGTGAACTATTCTCAAATTAGTTTTTTAAGAATACCAAGACTCATTTACCTGCATGAAATAAGCTGTTACATTGAATTCATCAGTAATTTTCATTTTTGTTATTTTTCTTTTGTTGAATAAATTAATTTTTAGTTTTGAATAAACTATATATATTCTAGACATTCATGTCTACAAAAACTACTTTAACACTCTTAGTATATTTTATTTAGTTTTAATGTTATAACGGATTCGATGCTAAATACTCTACTGCACGGAATAAGCTGTTACCCACTGTAAAAGGTATTCATCTTAAATGACAAAAACAACAACAACAACACAATCGTTGTTAATCAACAATAAAGTGTCACAAAAATATTTCACTATTTACAGTTTAATAGTTTGTGAGTTCGTGTTCTCTCACAACATAAGAATGAATTTGATTAATAATACAATGTTGTAGCACATATATTGAAAATACAATGTATGCAGCTGGAAGAAAAAATAAAAAACAAACACAAAACATAACACAATCCAAGTGTTCGGTTCGTTCAGACAGAAGCGGCAGCAGTGAAACACAACAGCTACACAACAACAACAGTGGCAACAATTCAAATTAAACGTGACATTACAAACCGTTAGTTTTTAGGTACATACAACACATAACCCAATGTCCAGTTCCGCATCCGTTCTTTTGGATTTTGTTAGTGGGCAAGGCATAAGCAAATAAACTAGAACATTCAACAACAATTACCCAGAACGCGTCCATTAGACGCATATTGGCCATAGATATTTGAGGTGTGCCAATGGAAAACTAAACGACCTTGACAATGGCTTTTAATCCAAACAGAGCTACACAAGTGGCTGTTTGATTGTTGTCGTTTGTTTTTTTTTTACTGGATTTACCATTAGCAAAACAAGATTTTCCATCCGCCTGTCTGTCGGCCAACCCATGGGCATGTGTGGCTGGCAGACTTGTATCCGTCTGTTTTTTTTTATTACACACATTTTACGCATATCTCTGCAAATGGTGGCTTACTAACCCCAAGTGTGCAAACCACGTTTAATCCATTCATTCCTTTTAATGTACACCAGAACTAGGGATGGCAATGCAGATTAATTTTTCGAAATTGAAATTTGGCAAATGTCCCATAAGACTAGGGATGCCAGACGTGCTCTTTTAAAGAGCACATGTGCTCTTTTTTACAAAATGTGCTCTTAAAACAAGACAGGCCAAAAGAGCACGCGAAAGTGCTCTTTCTTCTGCATCACAACATATATTAATCAAATGGTAAAAGTAAACTGAAAATATGTAAATGTCGCACTAAGAGATTTTCCTAGCCGTTATTTTCTAATTAAATAGTGTGTTACTTTATATATCAGAGTCGTAGAAGAGCATGCCGATGTTGCTTCTTGACTTTGTACTCTGTTCTAAATGTAAACAAACTTCTTCAATAACGTTTTTCACAAAAACACCAAAAAATGACTTACAAAGTATTGTAAGAAAATTAGCATGAGTTGAAAGTGACTTATTTTATGTTTATGGTATGTACCTTTTTGCTTTGTTTAAATGAATTATATTTCAATTAAATTAAATGATTTTATTTTATTTGAAAAAGTGTGCTCTATTCCTTTCGTATGTGCTCTTTTTATAAGCTGAATGTGCTCTTGTTGCCTCTTTAAAATCTGGCATCCGTACATAAGACAGATATTTAAGGGATGTTGTGCAAATATTGTTTTCTATGAATTCTCAATTATAATATGAATTTTTAAACTGAAATTAACAGTTTGCGAACGGCTTTTAAAAAACTATATACGACCGAAAGTTCAGCCAGGTCGAATCTTATGCACCATCCACCATGGATTGCATAAACAGAGAAAAATATCGGCAACATTTTTCTAATTCAAATTTTAATTGAATTTCACAAAAATAATCAATTGTTTGTTTTAATTAAAAATTAAATTCTTAATTTTTTATTAAAACAAACATTAATCCCCCAACTTCACAGTTTCAATTAATTTTTTAATTAGATAATATAATTGATCTAATTAAAAAATTAATTGAAACTGTGAAGTTGGGGGATTAATGTTTGTTTTAATTTACAATATATAATAATTTTAATCGACGTTATTTATTAATAATGTCATTTCAGTGATTTGCAACTAAAAATTAATTACATCGATTATTTTTGTGATTGTACTTATAACAGTACTTTCTTTCTGTGTACAAAGTTCTACTAAAGACTTTCAACTGCAGTCAAATTACTTGCGTTTTTGTGACAACTAGCGCAGTTAAGGTATCCTTAAAAATATTTGGTAAAAATTGTATTTCTAAAGAAAATTTCGTCCAAATTTTATTTCCAATGAAAATTTTGTTAAAATTTTATTTCCAATGAAAATTTTGTTAAAATTTTATTTCTAAAGAAAATTTTGTTAAAATTTTATTTCTACAGAAAATTTTATCAACATTTTATTTCTAAAGTACATTTTGTTAAAATTTTATTTCTATGGAAAATTCTGTCAACATTTTATTTCTATAGAAAATTTTGTCAACATTTTATTTCTGTAGGAAATTTTGTCAAAATTGTGTTTCTATAGAAAATTTTGTCAAGATTTTATTTCTATGGAAAATTTTGTCAAGATTTTTTTGCCATAGATCATAGATCCTTTAATCATTGTTGTTGTTTTTGATTTCAGCTTAAAACCATGCATTGACTAAACTACAAGTGTAGCTTAACCAACAGAGGAGAAAGAATGTTTGTCAAATTTATTTGGGCAAAGCCCTATAGACTGCAAGATGGTTGGATGGACGCACGTTTCGGAATTACCACATTCCTCATCAGCATCCTCTACTTGCAGCAAAACTATCAACCAATTATCAGAATAAATTCAGGCAGTTACCTAAACCCAAAAGTGAACCACACTTGAACCTTCCGAAAAAAAGGTTTTACATGATAGCCGGCTTATGCCGAAATAAATTCGCACAAACATATCTCTTTTCCTTTGCCACCGTCAAATCATCGATTTGAGCGCAGTTGGCTGGGTTTATTTTGAGCGTGCTTCCTCTTTTTTCCTTCGTTTTGTTTTGTTATTGTTGTTTTTTTTTCCTTTAATCATTGCTGTTGTTTTTGATTTCAGCTTAAAAGTAGAGGATACTGATGAGGAATGTGATAATTCCGAAACGGGCGTCCATCCAACCATCTTGCAGTCTATAGGGCTTTGCCCAAATAAATTTGACAAGCATACTTTTCCTCTGTTGGTTAAGTTACACTTGTAGTTTAGTCAATACATGGTTTTAAGCTGAGATCATAAACAACAATAATGATGGAAGAGAAACCAACAATAACAAACAAAACGAATGAAGATAGAGGAAGCACGCTGAAAAACATCGATGATTTGAGTTTGGCAAAGGAAAAGAGATATGCTTGCAAATTTGTTTAGGCAGTAGCCGACTATCAAACCTTTTTTCGGAAGGTTCAAGTGTAGTTCACTTTGGGTTGAGTGAATTACCCGAATTTATTCTGATAATTGGTTGATAGTTTTGCTGCAAGTATTTAGAGGATGCTAATGAGGAATGTGGCAATTCCGAAACAGCTGAACATCCAACCATCTTACAGGGTATAGGGCTTTGCCCAAATAAATTTGACAAGCATACTTTTCCTCTGTTGGTTAAGCTACACTTGTAGTTTAGTCAATGCATGGGTTTAAGCTGAGATCAAACACAACAATAAATTTTATTTCTATAGAAAATTTTTTCAAAATTTTATTTCTATTGAAATTTTTTTCAAAATTTTATTTCTATAGACAATTTTGTCAAGATTTTATTTCCATACAAATTTTGTCAAATCTAGAGAAAATTTTATCAATTTTTTTTGTTTCTATAGAAAATTTTGTCAAAATTTTATTTCTATAGAAAATTTTGTTAAAATTTTATTTCTATTGAAAGTTTTGTCAAAATTCTATTTCTATAGAAAATTTTGTAATTTCACAATTGTTAATGATATGTTCAGGTTTCCCACCAAAACACTAAATTAAAAGTACAAAAATATTATATTTTTATCACGTCTTTCCAAAATTTTATTTCTTTAGAATTTTTTTTTCAATTTTTTTGCTATAGAAAATTTTGTACAAATTTTATTTCTATAAAAAATTCTGTCTAAATTTTATTTCTATAGAAAATGTTGTCAAAATCGTATTTCTATAGAAAATTTTGTAAAAATTTTATTTGTATAGAATTTTATTTTTATAGAAAATTTTGTCAAAATTTTATTTCTATAGAAAATTTTGTCAAAATTGTATTTCTATAGAAAATTGTGTACAAATTTTATTTCTATAGAAAATTTCGTCTAAATTTTATTTCTATAGAAAATTTTGTAAAAATTGTATTACTATAGAAAATGTTGTCAAAATTTTATTTCTATAGAAAATTTTGTCAAAATTGTATTTCTATAGAAAATTTTGTCAAAATTTTATTTCTATAGAAAATTTTGTCAAGATTTTATTTCCATAGAAATTTTGTCAAAATTTTATTTCTATAGAAAATGTTGTCAAAATTTTATTTCTATAGAAAATTTTGTCAAGATTTTATTTGCATAGAAACTTTGTCAAAATTTTATTTCTATAGAAAATGTTGTCAACATTTTATTTCTATAGAAAATGTTGTCAAAATTTTATTTCTATAGAAAATTTTGTCGAGATTTTATTTCCATAGAAATGTTGTCAAAATTTTATTTCTATAGAAAATGTTGTCAAAATTTTATTTCTATAGAAAATTTTGTCAAAATTTTATTTCTATAGAAAATTTTGTCAAAATTTTATTTCTATAGAAAATGTTATCAAGATTTTATTTCTATAGAAAATGTTGTCAAGATTTTATTTTTATAGAAAATGTTGTAAAAATTTTATTTCTATAGAAAATTTTGTCAAAATTTTATTTCTATAGAAAATTTTGTCAAGATTTTATTTCCATAGAAATTTTGTCAAAATTTTATTTCTATAGAAAATGTCAAAATTTTATTTCTATAAAAAATTTTGTCAAAATTTTATTTCTATAGAAAATTTTGTCAAAATTTTATTTCTATAGAAAATTTTGTCAAGATTTTATTTCCATAGAAATTTTGTCAAAATTTTATTTCTATAGAGAATTTTGTCAAAATTTTATTTCTATTGACGTCAATTATGTGTAAAGGTGGGTATTAAGTTCGAGTTTAGCCGCTAAAATCGCTAAAGTGAAAACTAAATCGGTAAAAAAGGCATAAAATTATACATATTTGTTGCAAATTTTAATATAACTTGATGGGGAATAGCCCAAAGTAACATTTTTTAAAACTTTTTTATTCTATAAAATGGAAGAAAAGTAATTATGAAAAACTGACGGTTTTAGCGGCTAAACTCGAACTTAATACCCACCTTAAAGGCGAAACTATGTTCGGGTTTCGAGTTGAAAATCACTTTATTGTTTCTAAAACAATCCAAATTATAAATGAAAACAAATATATTCCTGTTAAATCATAATCAAATCTAGATGAAAAAGACAATGCGTATCAATTGACCTAAATTATTTGCTTTTAATCGCACTATTTTAATAAAGTAACCGCTGAAATTTCAACGCGAAAAGCGAAAATAGTACCGCCCCTAATGTGTAATATTTTTCCTTTGCATAATCAAATATAGATGAAACAGACAATGGGTATCAATTGTGTTCATTTATCTGCTTTTAATCGCACTATTTTAACAAAGTAACCGTGGAAAACGAACATACCCTGCCAGCATTTCAAAGTTCCGTTTCATCCTCATCGCTACCACAGTAAGTGACACTACAACAATCGCCAACTGTGATGGGGGGAAGTATGAAATGTACATGAAAGTATTTTGCCATCACTATAGTTACAAGAACCATTTTATATTTTGTGAAACACCAAGCGCCTGGTTGCGCTTATTTAAATAAATAACGATTACAAAGTGCTGAAAACATAGTTATTTCGCTTAAAATTGTGAAAGGTATATTGGTGAACGATTTTTGACTTTCCAAATGGAATCAAGTGATTGTTTTTCAGATATTTTACAGACGCGCTGCCTCCATCGAGAATAAAAACACTGGCTGATAGACGCTGCAACATGTAACTTGCCACTTGTAAATAACATCATTCTATCATTAATGAAAAAATTATGTTAAATGTGTGTATAAATGTTATATTTATAAGAATTTATAAATGTTTAATGAAATTAATAAACATCTAAACAATCGTGTTTTACTTGATCACAATGATTCTTTTACAACTATCTTAAAATTCACTTTTTCTGATTGTATGAAGGAAATTGTTTGCAATTATTAAAAAGGCACCTAATAAGTGCACTCATGCGATACTTTTTTGTAGTAACTTGGCGTGGTGACGGAGCTTTTCCGACGAGTTTTGGATGTCGTATACGATTGTTTTCGGCGTGGTGGGGATTCTCAGAAGCGCCGTCAAATTCAAAAAATGTTGGCAGGGTAGTACCGCCCTTAATGTGTAACATTTTTCCAGACATATTGGCTCTATAAAGTATAAAATCGTTGGGTGAAATCGAACATTGAAATGCTGGTAAAAGAGAAAAAATTAAATTATTTAAGTCCGGTACTATGCTCGGTTTTCGAGTTGAAAATCACTTTATTTTTGCGATTACTTTTTCTAAAAAATTATTCTTATAAATGAATATCAACATATTTCTGTTAAATATTGACGAAATCTAGATGAAAAAGAAAGTTAGCCCAGATTGAGTTAAATTATTTGCTTTGAATCGAACTATTTGAAGACAGTAACTTCAAAAATGTCTTTTAGCATCTAAATGACTTTTTAGCATCTAATCTGCTTTTCCAAAACAACGAAATATTCATATCAAAAACACAAAGTGTCAATCAATAGGTAAAATATTGCTACCAAATTTATTCTATTCGCTTTTTTGGTATTTGAAAACATCAATTTGTATGTATAGGTGAGTACTATGTTCGGTTTTCGAGTTGAAAATCACTTTATTTTCGCGATTACTTTTCCTGAAATAATCAAAATTATAAATGAAAACAAACATATTCCCATAATGCCTTGTCGAAATTTAGAGGAACAAGAAACTGCCCATCAATTGAGTTAATATATCTGCTTTATATATAACTGTTTCAATAAAGTAACCGCGAAAATTTCAACTCGAAAAGCGAACATAGTACTTTAACAGCGCGACTTTTAGAAACGTTGTATAATGATGACGCTTCTGTTCAAATTTAGTGAAGCTACCAACCAACTATGATCAAACGTCACTTTACGTTCATTAATAATTCGTCCTTATCATGCACGATACGTTTGACTATTTGTAATAAATGTTGACAGATGCTTCCATTCTACGTCACTGTTTATATTTCTCCCATCTTCAAACAACAAAACCGCACAAGCCAAAAAATTCCAACAGAAAAAAAAACTATTTTGTACAGCTGCTTTAATATGAGCGAAGAATTTGATATTTTTAAAAATTTGGATGATTTACGAAAGTGTAAGTAGCATATTTCCACCGGCATCATAAAACAGAAGAACATTTACAATTCTTTCGCCTATTTTCATTTAGTAAATCCACAAGCAATCCTCAAGTCATTGGAACGCGCCAACCATTCAAACGGTGATGATGATGTGCCAAACATTGATGACAGTTTCAATGATGATTTTGATTCTTTCATTAACAATAATATAATTGACAAAAGCCCACCTAAACGGCCAAAAAAAGTCAATGTAACCAAAGATGTAGCTCCTGTTCCTGACAAAGCAACAGAGACAAAGAAAACTAGAAATCGACGTCGTTCTTCAACTAGTTCTTCGAACCTATCCTGGTCGTCAACAGTCGATTTATTGGACAAAAATGACGACAATGAGCAAATGGAATCAATTGCAAAAACCAGAAGAAAACGAAACGCCACTGGGAATAGCGTTTGCTCCCAAGTGGTCGAGGCCAATATAGCTCACAATAACAACATTAAAAAACAACCCGTGGCAGATAGTTTTCCTGTTAGCGATTTTATGTCTATGCCTGTAAGGCCAAGTAGGAAATCATTTGATGCTATTAGAAAAATGGCTGAGGAACAAGCAGCCGCTGCCGCTGCTGCTGAAGCAAGAGAAAAAAATACAAATACTACGGCAAAGGCGACGAGAGCCCGCGGAAAAGGACGGGGGAGGGGTCGAGGTCGGACAAATGCTCGGGCTCGGAAAACTAATGAGGATTCTTTCATATCGGGTGATGATTCTTCCCATAACTCGGAAGTATCTTCGGAAAGCGAGAGTAATGACAGTGATGTCTCCGATGAAGAACCCCAAGTTGAACAAAACAATCCTACCACTTCATCTGCTTCTATAATGGAACGATTTTTAGATCAAGCTCGGGGCCGAGGTCGTCGTCGTGGTAGGGGTCGTGGACAAGCCACTACTCAATCACGTCGAAGTCATGTTGCCGAAATTGCTGCTAGGGCACCACAAGTAGGATTTGTTGACCTAGTTTCAAGTCCATTGCCTCATATTGAAGGTACAATTGTAATAGGTTCTGATGGTGAAGATGAGGGACCACGCACTCGTAGAAAAAATGCGGCAAATAATTTAAAGAAATCTAAAAAGAATCAAAATATTGAGAAAAATCCTTGTTTGGATATTTCATTGGATGATGATAATCCAGAGTTGTCAATCAAAGTTAAATGGAAAGGTATTCCAGAAGCCTTCAAACTACGTAAATATCAAAAATTTTCTTTAATTTTCCAACAATTGGCCGAACGTGAAGGAACTGATTTGGGAAATATTGCTTTTAACATAAGTAGCCGTATTATTACACCAGAAGATACGCCCGATTCGATAGATTACAAAATTTACCAGTTCATTGGTGAGTATTGAAATACATAACGAATGCTACATTAAAAGCCATAATATGCGTGAAACAAATTGAGGAAACTTAGGTTAGATTAAGCCACAATTAAAATAGTTTTCTTAAAATATTCTCGACAAGGCGACTTTCGACAAAAAAAAATGGTCGCGCAATAACAACTGCTCTAAATTCACCAATAGGCGCTGGTGCTTCCAAGAAACATCATGATCAAAATAAAAATTGGTACAATGCCATGCCTAATATATTGGTATAGTCATGGATTGCAAATTTTGTTTTTAAATACATATTTAACCATTATTATAAAAGATACACTTTTCTCCTCGTACATATTTAACTTCAGACCAAATTTGCTCCAAAAAAATATATATACTTTTTGTTTGCTGATGGGAAAACGCTTATATAATAGTAACTACAGTTAATAATATATGTTTAATTCACTACAAGTTTTTTTTATTTGACTACACTATCCATCTATTTCGGATAAGTTGAATAACCCATAGTCACCACAACATTTTCCAAAACTTTTGGAAAAACGTTAATTACATATATGACAAAATTTCTCTGTGTGTACGGCATGACAATAAAGCGAGAGTTATTATGTCGAAATTTATAGCGGCTTTCAATATCTAGCTTTAAATAGATAAAATTAAAATATTTTTTATTCTTTTAGATGGCCGCGTTATAACTGCTCTCAATTCACCAATGGGCGCTGCTGCTCCCAAGAAACAACGTGATCAAAATAAAATCACTGTGAAGATACAATCCGATAAATGGAAACGACCGTTACAGATAGATTTACAAAAAACCGACAAATTCCGTATTCTATATATCAAATGTTCGGAGGAATTAAGTGTTAACATAGATAGACTAAAATTGAGGTAAGTTTAACTCAAGAATCAATTTTTTTTATGGTAGAGTTATATATTTCCTATTACAGTTTCGATGGTGACCTTTTAGAATTGAATGATACCCCTGCTGATCTTGATTTGGAGGGCGGAGAAGTTATTGATTTACGTTTTAGAGATTAAAAGTTGTATATTTGTATGTCATTCTCAACTAAATTTGTTAAAAGCTCTACACAATCTATTTATACCAGTGTGAATTTCTTTCTTTTTTATTTCTTTTGTTAACTCTCTCCCTATATTTTTGTTGATATTTTAAAATCTACAGTAAAACAATTTTGAATAACATCTCAGAGGTCCATACCACTGCTGATTTCAATCTTGAAATTTGTTTTTCTCTTTAAAAATCACAGAATAATTTAGAATTTTATTAATTTTGTTAAAAGCTCTACACAACATATCTATTCCAGTGGGAATTTCTTTCTAGTTTATTTCTTTTGTTACCTCTCTCTCTCTATATATATTCTTGTTCATATTTTAAAATCTATATGGTTGAAACAATTTTGAATAACATCTCAGATGTCCATACCACTGCTGATGTCATTCTTCAAATTTGTTTTTCTCTATAAAAACACAATAAATTATAAATGATTAATGCCTACGAATAATTTAAGAGATAAATTTTGTTATACCTTTAATTTCATATTTTAAATACAAAATCTAAACCTATTTTTATCTAAGCTGTTGATGTTTGTATCTGCTATTGATGTGGAAAAATATTCGCGACCATATATAGATCAATATACCTGTTAATTGATCCCTCGATATTGCTGCTTTAATTTATGCACGGATATTATTATTAGACAAAATTCCCATAGGTCATTATTGTTGTTAGAAGCATTATTTTATAAGTTTTATTTTTTCATGCAAGAAGAAGGTAAATTGTTGCTAACATAAGTATATATGCCTTTTGTTTAGGAATAAAAAGTATTTTCTTACATATGCCCCTAATTCGAGTTATCTTCCATCAATGTGAACGAAAGATGTTGTTTCACGATTTTTAAAAATATTTTTGATGGATTGTTATTTATTTCAGATTTGATTTTGCATCAACAAATTTTGGTCAAATTCAACTGTTCTACAGAGGACTTAGGTTAGGTGGCAGCTCGTTATTTTAGACTATTCAGTCCATTGTGATACCGCAAGTGGTGAACTTTTCTTCCAGATTCTAGGTTTATCTCAATAACAAGGGACCACCTCCGAACGGGTTTTTACATTGCGGTGAAATCACTTGAAGAAGCTTAGAAACTTTCAGAAATGTCACCACTATTGCTGAGAGTTTAAAATTTTAATATTTTTAAGGAAATTCCTTAATAATTAAAAATTGAGATCAATATTTTTGTAATTAAATGTGAAATTATTACATATATAAAAGAACTGAATTTTAGAATTTAATGAAACAAATAGAGAATTAACCATTTCGACCCTAAAGTTGCCTGTGGACAATTTTTTGTGTTTTGAGACACACTATCAGCATTGTTTTTGTTTATAAAACTGTAACGGTATCGAAAACTACAAGTATTTTCTTCAAGTTGAATAAAAAATTAGCTGATTTGGTTGTAGGAATTTGGAAGGAATCGTAAAAAGGGAGAAAGTCATAGATATCGGCCTTCTTGGCAACATACTGGTGGATTAGCACGAATATTGGCGCTTGTTGTTGTTGTTGTTGTAGCCCTTTGGAGTTGGTATTTTCGAGTTTTTCGGGAAATAAGCATACTCCAAATGGGGGTTTGCAGTCCTTGGACAGGGTTGAAAACCCTGTGTCCGCCCCGGGCCGTAGACCCGACTGCAACGAGGGCGGTATTGGCGCTTTGTTATACTTTGTTTTTTACACCACCAGTTAAAATGGCATGGGTTCAAAACAAGAAAACAAAACATTTTCGTGAATGAAATTTAACCTAGATCTCGTGAATGTGCGTGAACGGGACTAAACAAAAATGTGTCGTGCATTAGCGTGATTAAAAATGAAATTGTGTTCGTGATTGTGAGTGAGTAAAATTTCTCAATCTTAGATCACGCATATCACGCTCAAAATAAGAATTCTCGTGCACGATCAAACGCACACTCACGATAAAATTCATGTCCACGATAAAATACACGTTCACGATAAAATGTACACCCACGATAAAACAGAGACACAAAACAAAAATCACACGAACAAATTCACGTTCGCGATTAAATTCAAGCTCACCGATTTTAATCACCACGTATTTTATCACGTTTAAGATTTCAATAGCACCCATTGATTGTGAAACATATTTTAATTTTGCTAATGGTTCCTTCGTGAGTTATGAATGCTACTAGTAATTGCAGAGTCATAAGATTTGTCGTGAATTACAAGAATTTTCGCGAATGCTAATTTTTGTGCCACGAACATATTCGTGAATCAAAAATATTGTCGTGAGTCACGACAAATTTCGCGAATTGCGAGAATTTTATTGACCACGAAAATTGTTCTTTTCCGAAAATATTCGTAAATCACGAGATTTGTCGTGAATCGCGAGGGAGCGTGAGGCATAAACGTTATTGGGGCGTGAGCATGCGCGGGTATGACTTTTCATTTCGTGAATTTGCGTGAGCGTGGATTCCTACCCACTTGGCGTGCGTGAGTAGAAATATTTCTTCATGAATGTGCCTGCCGAGCGCATCCATGTATATATTTACTGTAAAAATAACAACAAACTTTAAAAATATTCAATAAAACGTAATATTTCTATCATTACAAAATAATAGCCACAATTGTCCAAAGTTGTCCACAAGCCACATTCTCTACTGCTTAAACGAATGGGCGTGGCGATCCGAAATTTTGGCTAGACGCTTCTTAAATGACTTCAACATGACAAAAAGTAAAAAAAAATCGCGATACTTTAAAAATTCGGGATCGAAAGGGTTAATAATTGTACGAACACCTAAAAACCTCTTAGTAGAATTTAATATGTTTACTTTTAAATGCACATCTTTTGTACGTTTCATTAATAGTAAATAGAAAAATACGTAAACGTTTGAAGAAGATTAAAATTCAACAAAATTTCAAACTTCAATTAAAACTAATTTTTGTATATTGAGTGATACAACTTATTATTCTAAAGCTTTGCTACCTTTAAATTGTATATGATTTTACTACATATACCGTTTCCCCACACACAATTTGCATTTGGTTTATTTTTTTTTAACGCTTCTGGATAATTTCTAAAAAAGCAAGAAGCCCTTAAACTTCTAAACACATTTTTCTATTAGGTCGCACTGGCACTGTAATCCAACTTGTATAAATATCGGTAATCGTTTAAATCGATAACATAAACATTCATTTGACGTTCTAATCACTATCGATATTCCGTCAAAACCCCATAATCGATTTGGCCATTCATTTGGAAAAAGGTGGACAGCGACTACGTGAATAAAATCAACAAAATTATTGATTTTAATGTTTTAATAATTTAATAAAAGAATACCAATCATTTGGTTTATTATTTCACTGATGAACGGAAACTAAGAACCATGTTATATTCAAGTGTGAGTGTATAATAAAAGTGTAGAAGAAAAAACGAATCAAGAAGATTAATTCAGCCCATGAAGATTTTGCCAAAAACAAATGTAATTAAAATACCAAAAACAAGAAAATGGCACAAAAGTGAAATTTGGCAGAGGGCAAGAATATCGAAAAATAAAATCAATTAAAGTGAAAATAACAACAAAAAACGAAACGAATTGTACACTGTTTATATTTGGAGTTTTACAGTGAGTGACGTCGATGGGAGCTCATTTGGGCATTGGACTAGTTGAAATAATAGCAAGGTCTACATGCAAAATTTTGTAATTCTACGGCTATAAATTTAAAGTCCTTAAATTTTATTGCTTCGTAAAATTTGACAACCCCGAAATTCGGCCATGTTACTATTAAATGGGCCATAAGTTTATATTGAATCAAAATTCCAAAATAAAACGCTATCACCTTGAGAATACTTTATATTTTGTGTATGTTGATGAGCCAATGAATGGACGTGTGTGTGCGTTTGAGGTTTAGTCAGTGCTTAAAACGAATTACAAACTCTTTTTATAACAACAAACATTTGCTTTACCCCCCGCTCTCATTAATTTTGTTCTTTCATCGATAATTGCTAAGGAGAAATACACACAAGTTCAGGTGCCATTCGGCGACGCCTTGCTGATTGCTAATAAAGCTATAAATATTTTTATCATTGGGTTTGTTATCATATCTCTCCCGAGGAAGAAAGTAAGAACTCGCTGGCTCATACCATCGATCGCACCAAAAAATAATCGCCATTAAATGGTGTAGATTGCTAAGGGGAGTGCGCGACAGCAAGCAACTAATATTGCAAAATAAACCTCCAATTGGACATTCAGTTGCTTTACTTTGGGGTGACTCAACGCTTCATATAGTAATTCAACAACGTCGCCCCAATATATTTTATAGCTGATATTGTTGTTGTTATTTTGCTGCTGCTGATTTTTATAGCAACAACAACGACGACGACCACCAAGTACCTACAAAAACATCAATATCATTTTGATTCAGGCCTCTTGCATAGATTTGTTGTTGTTGCCATATTGAACATCATTGCGACATTGTCATTACAACTGCCTATACTAGTGCAAATACATTCGTTACCGCAATTGCAACAACAGCTGTTTTCTTATTTGGTTTGTTGCTATTTTGGCGGCTATCATTATTTGCTTAGTATTGTCGTCCCAGCCCTCCTTCATCCAACGAACATACATAGACTATGCATATTGACTCTGGTGTGTTAGATCTATATGAAACCCCAGCTTTGCAATAGTATTTTCTTTTTGTCGTCGTTTGGCTACACTTCCATATTCATTCATTCACAAAAACCCTGGCCCCACTCTCACGCTTATTGTGTGTATGTGTATGCCTTGTTGCTTGCCTCTCTTAATAAATGAATAATGGCCTAAACCCTCTCACTCTCTTGGGTAATTTAAATGTAAATGTCAAAAGCAAGCATAATCATCACTGTCATCAAGTATTGGCCTAAGGAAATTTGTACCATTTTGCACAATATCTAAGAATGTGTCAGAAGAAGATTGGGAAAAGTAAATCGATTGCAAACAAAAACCAGCAAAGGCTTAAACAGAAGTCATCTTTAAGTGGAGCACCATAAAATAAAAACACAAATCCCAAGCAACAAAACACATCCAAACCTAGAAACGATCAAAGATCAATTCAACAGTTCCCATACCCAACATCAAATCCTTCCGCTATTTGGCAATACAACATCATCATTTTATAATCATCACATTTATTACAACATGCTTTCATCGTTCAACCTACATACTTCTCTCCAGCAATTACCTTCCCTCTCGGGTGATAGAATCGTGTAAACCGCAAATAAATATTTTTTAAACTATTTATTTTATTTTCGTGCGCAGTAATTTCCTGATAAAAACATTTTCGCAAATCGTTCGTCTTCCTAAATATCCCCGGAAAATTTCGGTCTCTAGTGATAAAAACAAACTAATAGAATAATTGATTAAAACCACCAGTCGTGCGTTTTCATAAAAAGGCAACAATATTAAGCTTAAATGAGCAGAAATATGAGAGCACAGGATGGGGGTCATGGCGCGCCAGTCATGCGGCGCAAACCAAATGCTCCGAGTTCTTTATTAACCTCTGATGAGAATGAGGCTGTATTTCGTATGGTCGGTGACAAATGTCAGGTAAGTCAAATTTATAAATTTTCATAATATTGTGTAGTAATTATTGGGTTGGTTATTGGGTTATTGCATATATAAACTATTTTATACCAATTTGAGATTTTATTGTCTGAGAGCATACATTTTTATGTGTAATAGCAAAATCAAAATTAAATAAAAAAAACTACAGCAATAAGAGACAAATAAAATGCAATCAATATTTTCTTGTTAAATTAACAATTATTCAGAATTTCGCCTTTATGTTAGAATCATGTTACGATCCCGCAATTGAAAAATGTTTTAATTTTCCCACTCAGTAACATTTTAGTTCTTCAGAAATTTACCCATGAATAACACCTTTCACTGACTTGGATTCAGCGCCCATTTGAAACCAATAACTCCTCTATATAAAGTTCGTTTATGTGACGGTTATCTTTCCTACATTTTCAGTTTTCTGCCTAAGAAATACATTATTGCAAATCGAAGAAAAATAATTAATAATTATATAATATCCATTGTATTTTGTATTTTTTAGATATTAGTGACATTAGTGGCTTTGACAATAATTGTTATATCCATCAATTTATAATCCTTATGGGCGTTTGATTTTTATTAAACAAATTACAAATGAATTTGTTTTCTATTTTTTGAAAATTTTGAATAGTCGACTTTCGACTAGTCGAGTTTTGGAAAAGTTTTTAAAATCTAGAATACGAGTCCTTCCACATTGTCTCTAGGGCTTTCATATACTTCTCCAGCAATGCAGATTTGTTTGAAAGTAACAAGGAAAGCAGAAGCAGAAACTCGTTCAATATCATTGTCTGTCAAACGGTTTTCTTTGAGTATCATGTCTATGAGAATGTAAATTAATTATAATTTTTACCCAAAGTTGATAGCAATCATCTTGAGAATTTTAAATATTACTCACCTGTTGTTTGCTTGCAATTCTTAGATTTAACTTCTATACATTTATTTATTTATTCATTCATTATCAAGTTCCAATTAAAATCGAAAACTTAAAAGTTAGACAGCTATGACAACTAATATACATTACTTGAAATTTTCTAAAATGAATTTAATATTTTACATATTATTACAAATTTAATACGATCTTATTGGACATGAAGATTAATTTTCAACAATTTTGTTATAATTTTGAGAAAAAAATCAAATGTATAAATATTCTTACCAATTCGCAAAAATAGTTGTTATTAGACGTGCGTACTAATGAAAATAAGTTCGCCAATTGACAACCAAATAGGCCTTTACCTCATTCAACTTAAAGAGATATCGATACGGTTACAAGATAAAAAACTAGAGGTTTGCGCGTGAGTGAAATTTCACTCAAACTCACGAACATTCACGAAGCAAAAAGTTTATTCATGCACGATACGTGTGGTAGCCACTCACACTCACGAAATGAAAACCAGTACTCACGCACGAACTATTTTTAGAGACTCACGCTTACGCATGATTCACGACAATTCACGTGACTCACAACAAATTCACGAGACACGACATTTTCCACCAGGGAATGGGCAAAGGTAAAAAATTCATGAATAGAATATAGTTCGACAGCTAAATTAATTTCAGTTATCATACGAGTAAGAATTAAATCTTGTTTTTTTTTTTTTATCGTGAACGTGATTTTGCATAAATTTTATTCACGCACATTCAGGAACCGATTTTCTAACGCACGCTCACAAACGACATATGTGTTTCAGTCCCATATTCAAGCATATTAACGAGAGTTGCTTCAGATTTTGTTCACGACTCACGTGATTCACGCGTGCCACGACAATTTCTTGTCACGCGCACACCTCTAAAAAACGCTAATAGTTATTTTTCAAACATACGAAATTGTCCACAAGCAAATTTCGAAATTTTAGGTTAATAGAAAGTCGACTTCAACATTAGACCTTTATTTGAAGCTTTTTATCCCTAAATAAGCGCAATATTAATCAATTTTCCATAATTAAGTATGAGTTATACCAAATAGAGATTCTTCCTTCCAAATTTCATCATTAAAATCGTTTAATTATTCATACTAGGACTACTTAATATGATGTTTATCATACCTTCAAATTTATTAGCATTAACATTATTCTGGCTACCCAAGAGGCCATTTGATGGCTTACATTTAGTTTAAAAGTATGTCATGTTGGGATGAACCAGGCATACTAGTATCAAATTACATTTACCTAGTATGTTAGATCAGATTAAGGATGTTCCAGCATAACGTAGTAGAATGTGTTACATCATTATTACCTATGGAAATACGTTGACTTATCATCCCCATGGGAATCTAAAAGAACTGATGAAAAGAAAGCCAAATACAAACATGTTTACCTAGTGGGCACCAAGGGAAATTGTCTGGTGACTAAATATTTTTTGTTATACATGTGTTTGTATAACCCTTTTTATATACATGGGTATAGTACATTCAAAAATAGCTCGATGGGGTGGGGACAGGATTAGATTTTGGTCTATGTGTAACAAATGGAATGGCTAGTAAAAACAATTTTCTCTGAAAAGAGCTCATATTTGTTTTCAACAATTTTAATTTTAAGTTTTGTTTATAATGTTCTTCCTTTATAACCTACACCATAGATTGTAGTATATTTGCCTTGTTATGTTGCTTGTGAAGGTCTAGTATACATTATAGAACAAGTGAGTAAAGCAGAAAGTCGAGCGGGGCCGACTATATCATACCCTAAACCACACCTACTGGATTAGTAAACATTGTTTGTGGGGTATCAAGGTTATAGGTTTGGGGAAAACCGCATTTCCACATTTAAGAACATTAAAGGGTTCATGGGAGTTTTATCACAATCTGAACAGAAATGGAGCTAGAGTTGATTCTGAACCTACAGTGTGGTTAGGTTAGGTTATGTGGCAGCCCTATTCAGTCCATTGTGATACCACAGTGGTGAACTTCTCTCTTATCACTGAGTGCTGCCCGATTCCATGTTAAGCTCAATGACAAG
Source organism: Haematobia irritans (assembly GCF_050003625.1). Taxonomy (NCBI): domain Eukaryota; kingdom Metazoa; phylum Arthropoda; class Insecta; order Diptera; family Muscidae; genus Haematobia; species Haematobia irritans. The sequence goes on along the minus strand of NC_134397.1, from coordinate 155,623,630 downwards.
GGACCTCCTTTTATAGCCGAGTCCGAACGGCGTTCCACATTCCAGTGAAACCATTTAGAGAAGCTTTGAAACCCTCAGAAATGTCACCAGCATTACTGAGGTGGGATAATCCACCGCTGAAAAACTTTTTGGTGTTCGGTCGTAGCAGGAATGGAACCCACGACCTTGTGTATGCAAGGCGGGCCTACAGTATGCCATTAATATTGAGTCCATTATTAAAAAAGATGAAATCGCTCAATTAGTGTGGGTAATAAAGACAAATTTCTGAAAATAGGATAATAGATTTATGTAAGAGCTACATGTAAGTCTAAATACGATCAGCTCATACATGTACATTTGGAATTTGAGCAACATTCGTTAATAAATAAGAGTATTATGGCCAAATTTGGGAAAATCGATCGATTCATATATATGGAAGCTATATCTAAATCTGAAGCGATTTGGATGGTATTTCCCAGATTTGGTTGATACCACAGAAGGTTACCTTGTGCTAAATTAGAGTAAGATCGAGTACTAAATAAGGCTATTAAGGTCAGAAATAAATTTGTAAGGGGTAATTTTTTCAAAAACGGCCGATACATATATAGGAGGGGAGCTATATCTAAATCTGAACCGATTTGGATTATATTTTGCAGGTTTTGTTGATATTACAGGAAATTATCTTGTGCTAAATTTGAGTAAAATCGGTGTATAAATGAGGCTACTACGGTCAAAAATAAGGTTATAGGGGCAAATTTTTGAAAATTGGGCGCTACATATATATGGGAGATATATCTAAATTTGAACCGATTTGCATGATATTTTGCACGTATAGTCAGTACTATAGAACATTATAGTAAGCCAAATTTGAGTGGATCGGTTGATAAATAAGGGTTTTATGGCAAAATTTCTGAAAATCGGGCGATACATATATATGGAAGCTATAGCTAAATCTGAACCGATTTCGATGATTTTTTGCACATATAGTAAGTACTATAGAAAATTATATTTGGCAAACTTTGAGTCAGATCGGTTGATAAATAATGGACTTATGGGGCCAAATTTCGAAAAATCAGGCGATACATATATATGGGAGCTACATCTAATTCTGAACCGATTTTGATGAAATTTGACACACTTAAAGGGTGGTCTATTGGATTACTTTGTAGCAAATTTGACGCCGATCGGTTAGTAAATGAACGCAATCTGCCCCATTTATCGAAATCGGGCGATACATATATATGGGAGGTATATCTAAATTTGATCCGATTTTTTCCAAATTCAATAGCGTTTGTCCTCGTACCAAAAACTCGGCACATACCAAATTTTATCAAAATCGGTTAATAATTGCGACCGGAATCATGCGAACAACAAATACATTGACGAATGGACAGACGGACGGACGGACACCAAGCGCTAGATCGACTCAGGAGATGATGCTGAGTCGATCGGTATATATTTTATGGGGTCTAAAGTCAATATTTCTGGTAGGCACATTTTTGGCAGATCAAAGTTATTATACCCTGACCACTATGTGGTTTAGCGTATAAAAATAACAAGTACGGAAAGTCTAAAGTCGGGCGGGGCCGACTATATTATACCCTGCACCACTTTGTAGATCAACATTTTCGATAGCATATCAAATCCGTCCAATGTGTTGGGTGCTATATATTTTTTTAAGTTTTTCAATAAAAAAATGATACTATTATATTACAATAGGGAAACATTTGTTTGTTTTTATTCTAAAAAATAGAATAAAAGATTATCCGCAATACTACTCAACTATTACCCCATATTTTGATAGACACCAAGACGCTAATATCGAGTCCTTCGAACTAAAAAAGTGAAATTTACACAATACTTTAAGTGCCAAAAATTTGGGAGGGATGCTGGAAAAAACCCAAAAAACTTATTACCAAAAAAAAAAAAATGCTGTTATTATTTCGCATGTTCATTTTTTGCCAAACTTCACTAAATTAAGTGGTGGACATGAGCTTCCGCTCTTACACGTGTAGGCTAGCAAACAATCACCGTACTTCAGAGCGCCAGGCATAAAGAATTGCATCCGATTTCTTGGCTTTATCAAAAATACAGTACTAAGAAGGTTAAATAGGAGGCAATAGAAATGGGGACACTTGAAAGAAATCACACACATCCTTTTGTTGTAGACCATTGTTTGTTGACTATAAAATGTAAATCACGAATATCCCTTATCTGAAATGTACGTAGTATGTATGCATATGTTATGAACACCAAAAGGAAATTAAAAGTTCAATTATTTTCTTTGACTTGAATGAACAGTGGTGGTACATACTATAGACATTTGCAAGAAATCTATGTAAATTGAAAAGTAAAAATGTCTTAATTTTTTCCTATATAAATTGAGAAATAGTCAATTTTATAGAGTTTGTAGTATATAGGGCATGACGAACATCATACACGCAAAAACATAATTCTTTCCTCCGAAACGAAATTTTAGACAAACATCGTTTGCCATTAGCATTTCGTTTGTTCGGAAGAAAAATATATACTTTTTGTGATAAACGCACAATCATGCAAAAAATTATCTATATCATCGGTCCATAATTATATATAGCCCCCAAATAAATCGATCACCAGATTTGACCTCCAGAGCTCTTGGAGAAGCAAAATTCATACGATCCGATTGAAAATTGGTATATGGTGTAAGTATAAGATCCCTAACAACCATGCAAAAATTGGTCCATATCTGTCCATAATTATATATAGCCCCCATATAAACCGATCCCCAGATTTGAACTCCGGAGCCTCTTGGGGGAGCAAAATTCAGCCGATTCGGTTGGAATTTGTTAACTGGTGTTTGTATATAGTCTTTAACAACCATGCAAAAATTGGTCCATATCGGTCCGTAATTACACACAAAGAATTTTTTTCTGATTCAATCACGAAATTAATTGATCCAATTAATTTTTTAATTGAAATGTCTTCAATCACAGAAATGATAGTATCAATCACAGTTTTAATTGGGCATAGAAAAAATTCTTGATTAAAAAATTAATTGATTTTTTCAGCAAAATTCAATTAATTTTTTAATTGATTCAATTAAAAATTTAATTGATGTTGATTGCAAAACGCAATTAATTTATTAATTAAAAAAGGTAACTATTTTTAATTACTTAGTTAGATTGGCTTAGAGTTTTTATTTGGATTAACAAATGATTGTTTGAAATACATTTTTAATTAAAAAAGTAAAAAAAAATCAGCACTTTTTTTAACTGAATTAGTCTTTCGAATTTGATTAAAAAGTTAATTGTATCAATTAATTTTTTAATTAAACATTTTAAACATTTCAATCATTGACTTAATTAACTTAATGTTTCTATCATGATTAAAAGGTTAATTGTATCAATTACTTTATTAATTGAAAAAATTTTCAACTTCAATTAACTTTTTAATTGGAAATATTTTGGGGATATTTTTTTCTGTGTAGTTAATATTTATCCACAAAATTTGTATATGATTGCTCATATTGTTGCAGGCGTATTAGTGTACACGAATTATAACTTGGCTTCGAGGAATGTGGACCTTAATGTAACAAAAAGCGTTTCAGTTAATAAATACAATTAAAATCGGCGTTTCTACAAAATCTCCGATTATTTTAAAACTTAGAAAATCTCATAAAAAATCTATATTTTTTCGATCCTGAGATCTTTATGTTTTTCCTTCGCATATAAATCTGGACACGCACCTCTTTCCATTTGGTCGCAGTTCCCGATTTCTCTCGAGGATCAGTACCTCCACTTTTTATACGCCATATGTTAGGTTTCCCAAACACATCTTGCAATATACTAAAAGATATATATTTCACATATAATTCTAGATGCCCATTTTTTCCATTTGGCCACAGTGCTTACATTTCTCCACTTTTTTGTAAGCCACATAATGCAATTTTCAAACACATTTTGTAATACCCATTTTTACCATCGAACAGAAGACAGATTTATCTTCCACATCTAATTCTGGATGCTCATCTTTTTTCATTTGGCCACATGCTGCATTACTTCGATTCAGAAGAATTTTTTGACAAACTGTTGTTATACCAATCGAAATCTTAATGAAAAATAATATGAAAAATTGTGCAACCAAAATTTTAGGATAATTTATTATTCAATTTACACAATCTCTTTAAAATAAAGAATTTTTTTATTAAATAATGTTTAAAATCTTTGCTGTAAACATTTTCTTCTTTAATTTTAAGCACCAATATTTGAAATTCGGGAACCTTCGTTAGGTTAGGTTAGGTTATGTGGCAGCCCGATGTATCAGGCTCACTTAGATTATTCAGCCATTGTGATACCACAGTGGTGGACTTCTCTCTTATCACTGAGTGCTGCCCGATTCCATGTTAAGCTCAATGACAAGGGACCTCCTTTTTATAGCCGAGTCCGAACGGCGAGACCCTTCGTTAAAGTTGTATATCTTTAAATAAAAAAACATTAAGAAATAATATATAAATTAGCTGAATTAATTAGTTATTGAATCATACACTAAAAGAAGTTTACTCGGATCCAAAGATTTTGACCTTCAAATAAGAATTTTGGTATTGATTCCGAGCCAAAGATGCGGCTTCTTTAAAATAAATACATTTTTTAGTGATCTATCTCGTTTTAAATCTACGATCAATAAAATTAAAAATAGGATACAGATCTCATTTATCGAATTTTCTTTTTCTTTTCGCGGTATATTAATGAAGCTATTTACGTACAAACAAAAGACAGTTTAAAAATCCAAATTATGACGGATACTTCGAAGTATAAAATGTTCTCTTAATTCCAAAAAACTTTAAACCAAAATGCTAAATCCTCAAAATAATTCTTAGCCTATATTTGAAGCGATTTTATCTTAAATGTAAAGATTCAATATTTCAGTTAAATTAAGGACGATTTCTTTAAATCAAAAATGTGTTTCTATACTTTGAGGGATATTTGCCTTAGTTCAAAGACATGTGACTTTAACGGAGGGACGCAAATTTACAAAATGTGTGTCCTAAATTTAATGGAAAAAAAAATTGAAGCAAAGGCTATAAATTTTATTTTAATAAAAATTTCTTTATTTTAAAGAAATGTATCCTTAATATTTTGTAAATTGCGCATTCTCAAATTTAGGTTGCGTAATCTTTAATATCACGTAAATATTTTTTTTTTTCACTATAGGATTAAAGATAGAAAAGCTTCAAATATAGGCTAATAGTTATTTTGACTATTTTGCATCTTTGCACAGAAAAATTTTCCAATTAAAATTTAATTGAATCAACAAATTTTTTAATTGAAACGAAAATCAACCACAAAAGTTAATAGTATCAATTAAGTTTTTAATTGGATCAATTAATTTTTTAATTAATACTATCATTTCTGTGATTGAAGACATTTCAATTAAAAAATTAATTGGATCAATTAATTTCGCGATTGAATCAGAAATTGTTTTTTCCGTGTGGTTTAAAGTTTTTTTTTTTTTGAAATTAAGAAAATATTTTGACTTTGAAGTATTTCTCATAATTTGAAATTTTTACTGACTTTTATTCATACATTAATATCTTTGTTAATATATTGCAAAAAGAGAATGAAAATTCGATAAATTAGATCTGTATCATAATTTTAATTTTATAGATCCTAGATATAAAGCTAGATAGCTTCATAAACGATGTCCTTATTTTAAAGAAGTCGCATCTTTGATTCGGAATCAATACCAAAATCCTTAAGCGAAGGTCAAAATCTTTGGATTCAAGTAAACTGTTTTGCTTATTATAACTTCTTTTTATTTTTATCGTTTCCATATCTTATCGTCTATTTTTTTTAATTATTAACATATATTTTTTTTTTCAATGTACATACAAGCCAATTACCTCATAAGTAAAAATAACTGGAAAAACATTTCACTTCCCCATTCACCTAAATTCGCAATAGGGATAAAAATGCCAAAAATACATTAACAAAGGGCACAAAATAGACCATAACAAATCATCCCTGTCCACCTAAATAGAAACTTTAGTACCTATTTTTGTAACAAATTTTAATAATCAATAATTTTGTGGTTGTATTCTTGTTGGCTACGACCCATTATTTTCCTTATTTTGTTGTGTACAAAAATAATTCTAAGCTAAAAGAGATAAGAAATGTTTATCAAAGTAAGTCATAGCCGCGATAAAATAGTATGCGATATGTGAATAATATTGTTTTTGTAAAAACTTGTTGCTATTTTATTTCTTTTACCTTGATTTACACCGATATTGTTGAAAAACTGACTACGTTTATTGAACTTATACAATTTGAGAAAAAAATTTTTGGAACTTGTTCTAAAGGCACAACTTTAAAAGCACTTCGAAAAATGTCCTCATAAAGAAGTTCTTTATGTTAACTACACAGGAAGTTCTTTTAATTCAATATTTTATAACCCGATTTTATTTATATTTTAATGGGTAATTTTAACTTTCTTTGTTTCAAAGAAAGTATTAATAAAACGGTACATATTATTTAAAGTTTGTTTAAAAAAATGCAAAATATTTTGAAGTCAATCGTTTCCGACAAGCGTTCGTATGCATTAGGAATCATAAAACATTATAAAATTTATTTATTTAGCAAAATATCACAAAATTTATTAATTCACATCCAAAACAATAAATTCGGATCACACCTTACGAAGTGATTCAAATTCAGTGCAATGGCTGAAATGGTGGACATCCGATCCAAAAATACCTTTACCATCCAAAAATACCATTTTAACTACTTTTTTTTGCTTGGTTATCCAAAACCGACACCGGTTAACCGGATTCCGTTACAAAAGCCGAATTGTGAAATAATGGGTATTTTTGGTAAATCCGAAAACCGAGTATTGAGCATCGGTTAACCAGATTTTTGAATTTCAATGAAGTTTCTGCACTGAAAAAATTATATAATTATATAATTATTATTGATATTGGTATTGATTCCGAGCCAAAGATGCTGCGAATTGAAGTAAGGATACCTTTAATTATCTTTCACATTTGAGTTTTTTGTACTTGATTCTAAGAAACAAATTTTAATTTATTCGGGGTTTTCAGCTAATTTCAATTTTCAATTATTTACTATTTTCAAAAATTCAAATTTTTCTACAAAGGATTTAGCATTTTTTTCGGCTAAATTTAAATAATTGTTACCATTTTCTTCTTAATCTGTTTTTAACCTCTTTGAAACACAAAAAAAAAAAATTTCCCATTAAAAATATAAAAAAGCGAGTTATAAACAAATTTGCTCAAATGAACTTCCTGTGCAGTTAAAATAAAGAACATCTTTGGGAGAACATTTTTGGAAGTTCTTTTAAAGTTGTGCCTTGAGAAGAACTTCCAAATTTTTTTGCTGGGATGTTAATTGTTGGTCTAGCAAGCAAGTATTCAAACATTTTTATACCCTGTCAGTATGGTTTTTAACAACCAAGCAAAAATTGATCCACATCGGTCCATAATTATATATAGCCCCCCATATAAACCGATCCCCAGGTTTGACTTGCGGATACTCTGAGAAGCAAATTTCATCTGATCCGGCTGAAATTTGGTACATAGTGTATGTATATGGTCTCTAATCAAATTTGTCCACATCAGTCCATAATTATATATAGCCCCCATATAAACCGATCCCCAGATTTGGCTTGTGGAGCCTCTAGGAGAAGCAAATTTCATCCGATACGGCTGAATTTTTGGTACATGGTGTTAGTAAATGGTCTCTAACAACCAAGCAAAAATTAATCCACATCGGTCCATAATTATATATTGCTCCCATATAAACCGATCACCAGATTTGACCTCTGGAGCCTCTTGGAGGAGCAAATTTCATCCGATCCGGTTGAAATTTGGTACGTGGTGTTAGTATATGGTCTCTAACAACCATGCAAAAATTGCTTCATATCGGGCCCTAATTATATATAGCCCCCATATAAAACGGGCCCCAGATTTGATCTCCGGAGCCGTTTGGAGAAGCTAAATTCATCCGATCCGGTTGAAATTTGGTACGTGGTGTTAGTATATGGTCTTTAACAACCATGCCAAAATTAGTCCATATCGGTCGATAATCATATATAGCCCTCATATAAACCGATCACCAGATTTGGGTTTGAAGCCTCTTGGAGGAGCAAATTTTATGTTTTTTTTTGTATATGGTCTTTGACAACTATGGTGTTAGTATATGGTCTTTGACAACCATGCTAAAATTGGTACATATCGGTCCATAATATATATAGTATAAGGTTTAAAGCGTTATAATCTAATTTCTACATCAATGTGAGTCACTAGAGTGATCAAATAACCGGATTTTTTGAAATTTGGGTTTTCTCGATTTTAAAATACCGGACTTTTTTCAAAGACCGGCTGACGGTGATTTTTGAAACAAATAACCAGCGTAACCGTCGGTTCATTGCCGGTTGTTGAGGCCTCGAAAACACCGGTTGTATCGGTCCCCCGAAAATGGGAAATTTTGATCAAATCTAAGTGAAACTGTGGTTTCTGGCGCCATAAACGTAAAGTAACACCGGATTTTGTCAGAATCTAATATCGCCTCAGACGCCACACTTTCACTTTGATTTGCTCAAAATTTTCTAAAAGGAGTACACTTAGCAATAAAGTCAAGCGTGCAAAATTTAGTGGACATCGGTTCAGATTTAGATATAGATTCCAAACAAATCTTCCGCCCGAGTTGAACTCATATGACCTCCGGAGAACAAATTTTCAGTCTGGCACCAAAGTTTCACTCCGATTAACTTGTAAATTTGCACAGGTAGTAAAATTAACATTCTTATGGTGCATACCGAATTTGGTTGAAATCGGTTCAGATTTATATGTAGCTCCCATATATCATACGCCCGATTTGCACTTATATGGCCCCAGAAGCCAGAATTTTGATCTGATTTTGCAAAAGAAGTATATTTGATACCACTATAAAGTGTACCCAATTTGGTTTAAATCGGTTCAGATTTAGGTATAGCCCCCATATAAATGTACATTTACAGAAATGCACTATTTCACCCGAGTAAGTGAAGTTTACGAGGGCGGTTCGGAAACTTCTTAGTCTATCAATGAAAGAGAATAGTTAGTTTTTCAAAAATATTTTTATTTTTCAATATAATCTCCTGAAACTTCAATACACTTAGTCCAACGCTTTTCTAGCAATTCTATCCCTTAATTAAAATAGTTTTCCTAAAGGTCTTCAAAATAGTGGTTTTCAAATGTAATTGCATCTTCATTTGATATAAAACGCTTGCCAGCAATGATTTTTTTTTAGATTTGGGAACAAGTAAAAGTCACTGGGAGCTAAATCAGGAGAATAAGGTGGGTGGTCAAGCAACTCGTACTTTAATTCGTTGATTTTAGCCATTGTTAAAACACTCTTGTGCGCTGGTGCGTTGTGTTGATGAAAAATTATTTTTTTGTGTTGTAAGCCAGGACGTTTTTCTTGAATTTGTACATTTAATTGATCCAAAAGGTTGCAATTGTACTCTGAATTTATTGTTTTACCCTTTTGCAGATAGTCAATCAATAAAATACCTTTGAAGTCCCAAAAAACCGTTGCCATAACCTTACCAGCCCATTGAATTGTTTTTGCCTTCTTTAGGGCACTTCCTCCAGCTTCAGTCCATTGTTTGGAATATAGTGGTGGATCCATGTCTCATCAACAGTTATGAAACGACGCTTAAAATCCATTTAACTCGCTTAAAACGATCCAAACAAGCTTGAAAAATGTTCATTTTTGATCGACTGTTAACAAGTGCCAGTCCATTGTTTGGAATATAGTGGTGGATCCATGTCTCATCAACAGTTATGAAACGACGCTTAAAATCCATTTAACTCGCTTAAAACGATCCAAACAAGCTTGAGAAATGTTCATTTTTGATCGACTGTTAACAAGTGCCGAACCCATCTTGCAGAAAGCTTTTTCATCTGTAGTTCTTCATTAAATTAAATCAAATTAAATGGACTCGATCATTTGAGATGCCCATGATATTAGCAATTTCACGCACTTTTATTCGTCGATCATTTAATACCATATCATGTACTTTGGCTACAATTTCTGTTGTTGTTGCTGTTTTTGGACGTCCACTACGTGGTTCATCCTCAATGCTTGTACGACCACGTTTAAATTCAGCACCCCATTTTTTACTATTGCATATGTAGGAGCACATGTTAAACAAAATTTAACATGTGTTCATAACAGAGATGGAAGTTTCCAAAACACTTAACTTTTTTCTGTCTATGCCGCGCTTTTTGTGCTAGGCTAAGAAGTTTCCGAACTGCCCTCAAACTTTTTATATCCATTACTTCATGATATATTGAAATTTTTGTACGAATGTAGACTTAGTAGCGGTTATCTCTTATGGCTCAATTTTTCGACTATATAAAACCACTAATTTTTTGTATGTGGAGCCACCGTGGTGCAATGGTTAGCATGCTCGCCTTGCATTCACAATGTCTTGGGTTCGATTCCTGCTACGACCCAACACCAAAAAGTTTTTCAGCGGTGGATTATCCCACCTCAGTAATGCTGGTGACATTTCTGAGGGTTTCAAAGCTTCTCAAAGTGGTTTCACTGGAATGTGGGACGCCGTTCGGACTCGGCTATAAAAAGCAGGTCCCTTGTCATTGAGCTTAACATGGAATCGGGCAGCACTCAGTGATATAAGAGATGTTCACCACTGTGGTATCACAATGGACTGAATAGTCTAAGTGAGCCTGATACATCGGGCTGCCACATAACCTAACCTAACCTAACCTTGTATGCCTACATATAAAATAATCGACGGTATTTGGCAGATTTTTATACTCTTCAAATTCTGAGTCGATTTAGCGATGTCCGTCTGTCTGTCTGATGATGTATTTTTGTGTGCAAAGTACAGCTCGCAGTTTTAGTCCGATTGTCCTAAAATTTGGTATAGGGTCCTGTTTGCCCACAGTGGCCAACTTTTTGCTCCGATTTAGTTGAAATTTTGCATAGGGAGTAGAATTAGCATTGTAACTATGCGTACCAAATTTGGTTGAAATCGGTTCAGATTTGGATATATCTCCCATATATATCTTTCGCCCGATTTACACTCAAATGACCACAGAGGCCAATTTTTAACTCCGATTTAGTTGAAATTTTGCACAGGGAGTAGGATTAGCATTGTAGCTATGCGTGCCAAATTTGGTTGACATCGGTTTAGATATAGCTCCCATATATATGTTTTTCTGATTTCGACAAAAATGGTCAAAATACCAACATTTTCCTTGTTAAATCGCCACTGCTTAGACGAAACGTTGTAAAAATGACTCTAATTTTCCTAAACTTCTAATACATATATATCGAGAGATACATCATAAATAAACTTTTGCGAAGTTTCCTTAAAATTGCTTCAGATTTAAATGTTTCCCATATTTTTTTACTAAACTTGTGTTCCACCCTAGTGCATTAGTCAACTTAAATTTTGAGTCTATAGATTTTGTAAAAGTCTATCAAATTTTGTCCAAATCGAGTGATATTTAAATGTATGTATTTGGGACAAACCTTTATATATAGCACCCTACACATTTGACTGATGTGATATGGTATCGAAAATTTAGATCTAAAAAGTGGTGCAGGGTATAATATAGTCGGCCCCGCCCGACTTTAGACTTTCCTTACTTGTTCAACACTAAATTGCTTGTTTTTAAGCAAATCTTGTTCAATTGGAATGCGTTCTGCAAGTTAAATTCGTCCTACAAATTTGAATTTTGCTTAGTTTGGACTAAAGCTGCGAATTTAACTCAGGAATTTATCTTCGTACCCTTTTCTGAGGAATTATTTAAATAAGCTAATTTAAATAAAATTGCTACCAGAAATAGATGAACAGATAGATAGACGCATACACAGAAAAAAATTTCCGTAGTTAAACTAACGCTAAATTTATCTTATTTTTATTGAAAAAAATTATTTGTTAAGGTGAGTACTATGTTCGTATTTTTCACCAAAACAGTAAATTAAAAGTGCAAAAATATATATGAAGACGATAACATTTTTATCCAGTCTCTTCAAATTATGGATGGAAAAGATCCAATGTATTGATTGCGAACCATTTAGTATTTCGAAATTAATTGATTAAAAAAAGTAACCGTGAAAATAAGCTGGTTTTCAGCTTGAAAACTGAACATAGTACTCAGCTTTAGTTATTAAATTTTATTACTTCTTGCGAAATTTCCCACAGCCCAATGAAATTTTCGTTTTTTAAGTATGTCTCAAATAGTTTATGAACTAAACGTGAATATAAAGTTCGATGACCGTACACATAAGTTCAATATGAACTAAAGCAAATGAAAATTTTCGTACGATTCCCAAAAATAGTAAGAACGAACTACTGTATGGTTAAAATGGTTATGATTTGGCACCAATGATTTTCTTCTTAACTTTTATTTAATATTTTCTTCTATTAGAGGGTGTAATTTCGTGAACTGTAGTTAAAAAGTACAAAAGGGCATTACATTTTCTTGGTTTTAACAACGTTTTGGGGAAAACGTTGTTAAAGTTAGTTTATTCTTCCTATAGAACAGTTTACTTTTTTTTCGGTGTACCCTTAACGAAGGGCATATTACCCTATTTTACAAAAATGTTTAATAACACATATTGTTTTCACAATCTATTTTGCTAAAAAAATGCTTTACTCATTGCGCAAAAATACCATGAAAACATATGTATACAATTGAGTCAATGCAATACATCTAATTATTATTGTTATTTAATCCCAATGTTATCTTATCATGTAAGGTCTAAAAACTAACAACAAATGGTTATATACAAATTTATTTACCCGTATCTATGTAGAGCCTTCTGTCGTTTTCATTTGTTTAGCTCACTGCTTGAATGATGGGAATATTGAATAATTAAAAATATTTTTTATACTCTTGATAACAAACAAAAATTAAGGCGAATTTTATATAATAACGTTTTTTAAAACAAATTGATAAATTCCTATATTTATGCACATCAACAAAAAATTATACATTTCTCAAAAACCAAATTTTGACTTCATTTCCAACAGATCTCTATTAACAGGTTGGCTGATAAGTCCCCGGTCTAACAAAGAAAAACACATTTTTTTGCCAAAATTCGTTTTTATTTTTCAACATAGTTCCCTTCAAGAGCGATACAACGGTTATAACGACCTTCCAATTTTTTGATACCATTTTGGTAGTACTCCTTCCGTTTTGCCTCAAAATAGGCCTCAGTTTCGGCGATCACCTCTTCATTGCAGCCAAATTTTTTCCCTGCGAGCATTCTTTTGAGCATCCACAATACCAAAAGTTGCTTCACAAAAGACGCTCTATCTCACAAACTAATTGACTTACAGACGTCAAATTTTGACACGAATCATTTGAAGGTTGGTACTATATAAAAATAATATGCATTTAATACTAGCGACGCCATCTATGTGTCAGACCGGGGACTAATCAGCCAACCTGTTATAAATCCTTTACAACGATGTTTACATGATGTGTGCGAAGATAAGCTCGAATTTGAAATTTGCGAAAAGAAAAAACTTAGTCGAGACACAAACCAACACCTTAAATACTAATTTATTTTTCAAATTCGAATTTGAATTTTTACTATTTGGTCGTTTAAAAAACGAGGTCGCGATATTGAAACTAGGTTTGTTGGAAATGGCTTGAGCTCAGCTTTCATAATCACTAATAATCATTATAAAGGATTTCGTGAAAAGTGCAAATTGGAAAATACTTTTTCAACATATTTTTACAATGGGGCTCATGTACTTTTTTATGTTCCCAGTGGCTTACAGAATTGATGGGCCTCGTGAGACTTTTATAAAATGGAATATTTGTTCATGTATTGTGTGTATTACAGAAAACAGCACGTGAAAGTGAGAAATATATGAGGGAAGATGCAAAACTTAAAAAAATCCAAAAAATTAAAAACAAATTATTGAAGATACTCTTCAATAGTGTTTTCACATTTGGTAAATGTCCACACTTTTCATCCAAACAAAGTTCATTTCAGCGGAAAGCAAATGGTAAATGATAAAATTTCGTTTGGTAGGAAAGAATATTTTTTGGGTGTGTATGGTGCAGTTTGGCACATTATTTTACCACATACACTGAACCAAATAGTGTCTTCAGTACAAAGATTTCTTGTCCTTGAAATAAAAATGCGAGTTTTACACTGAATTAACACTTTGCTTTTCTGAGGAACGAAATTTTAGACAAAGTTTTCTTGTGACACTAAAAATTTTTTTTTTTTGTATTTATTGAGTTTGGTTCCCGCATAACAAGACTCAAGGTCCTATAATTTACAGTACAGGCATTTGATTGTATGCGAACAGATTTATATCATAACAAAATTTAATAAAATTAATTAAACTAAAACGAAATGTAAAATTATGGTTTAAATAAGATAAATGAGTGACACATGAGGTAAAAAGAAATGATGTTTTGCTACGAAAATAAAAAGCATAAATAAATAAAATATCAAAATTGAAAGTTAACTTAACTTAAACAGGGTCAACTAATTAACGTTTCTAGAGATTATATAAATCTTATTAAAATACAATATAATTATGATAATTACAATGAAAAGAAGTGAATGGATAGTGTAGTTTACTTATTATTGTGGAACATGTCAATATTAAAGAAAATATATAAAAAGTTTGCTTTTGAATTGTTCTCTGCTTGCAATTGTCTTTATATTTAGTGGTAACATGTTCCAGAGACGAATCGCATGCATGAAGAATTGCCACTCCGATACAACATATCTGTGGCGTAGTTGGATTAAATTACCGGTTCTACCTGATGCACTAAAGCGTAATCTATTAAATAGATGATCAGGTTCCTTGTTCGTAATAATACTATGTAGAAATACTAAGACACGAATTTTCAGGTAGTTCTCAAAATGGACCCCCAATATTCTGGTTGAAAACGGAGTCAGATGGGCATACCTGTTGAGGCCGAAAACGTATCTTATAATTGCATTAACCCTTTCGACCCCGACTTTTAATCATGTTGAAGTCATTTAAGAAGCGTCTAGCCAAAATTTCGGGTCGCCACGCCCATTCGTTTAGGCGGTAGAGAATGTTGCCTGTGGGCAACTTTGGGCAATTGTGACTACAAAATAGTTTGTTTTGTAATGATAGACGTATTACCTTTTATTGGATTTTTGTTAAGTTTTTTGTTATTTTACAGTAAATATATACTTAGATGCGCGCGTGAGTGGAATTTCAATCACGCTCAAACACATTCACGAAGAAATATTTGTACTCACGCTCGCCATGTGGGTAGGAATTCACGGTCACGAAATGAATTCACGAAATGAAAAGTCATACTCGCGCACGATCACACATGAACAACGTTTATGTCTCACGCTTTCGCACGATTCACGACAATTTTCGTAATTCACGACAAATCTCGTGAGTCACGAATATTTTCGGAACACGACAATTTTCGTGGCTCAATAAAATTTCGTGGCTCAATAAAATTAATGAAATTTCTCGTGATTCGCGCTATTGAAATCTTAAGCGTGATTAAATAAGTAAGGGTGATTAAAATCGGTGAGCTTGAATTTAATCGTGAACGTGAATTTGTTCGTGATTGTGATTTTTTTTGTCTGTTTTACCGTGAGTGTGAATTTTATCGTGAACATGAATTTTATCGTTAACGTGAATCTTGAGCGTGAGTTGGATCGTGAGGGTGGGTTGGATCGTGAAAGTAAATTTTTATCGGGAGCGTGATTTCGGAGAAAGTTTACTCACTCACAATCACGAACACAATTTGATTTTTACTCACGCTCACGCGCCACACATTTTTCTTTAATCCCGTTCACGCATATTCACGAGATTTCGTTTAAATTTCATTCACGGCTTCGCGTGAATCACGCGTGACTCACGAAAATGTTTTGTTTTTGTTTTTTTGTTTTTAACCCATGTCAATTTAACTGGCGGTGTAAAAAACCAAAGTATTATAGTATGTTGCCACTAGTATGTTGCCAAGAAGTGGCTTCCTCCCTTTTTACGATTCCTTCCAAATTCCCCACTGCACTGCAGATATGTTTTCCACATCATCGCCGCATTTCTCGTCACTGGGACATCCCAATTGAAGTTCAAAATTTTTTCAAAATCATTGTTTTTCAAACCTTTTTTCTCCAGGCCTTATGTTCAAAAATATGTAATTTTACTGTTCAACTGTTCAATTTAAAAAATTTCTCATCTGTTGTTTTTTGCAATTCTAAAATTTGACTTCCAGAAATATTTTATTTGACATGTTCTACAGTAGATTTAATAAAAACTTTCAACATTTTAGTTGTAATTTTTGAAAAAAGTCACATGTATAAAAACCTCTTTTTAAAATCGCAAATATTTTTTTCTTGAGGTACGTGCGTATTAATGATTTTTTTTTTGCTAATTTACAACCAAATTAGCTGATTTTTCATTCAACTTGAAGAAAACACTTGTAGCTTTCGATACCGTTACAGTTTTATGAACAAAAACAAAAACAACGCTGACAGAGAGTCTCAAAACACAAAAAGTTGCCCACAGGCAACTTTAGGGTCGAAAGGGTTAAGCATCACAACTAGAGAAGATTTCTTTAAAATCAAATAAAAAATATTGGAAATAACTTTTCGTTTTTATTTGCTCTTAAAGAAATTATTTTATAACAAAGGAGATTTCGTTTATCTAAAATTTCATTCTGGAGGAAAGTATTTTCATTTGTGCGTGTGATTAGCATAATCAAAAGCCGGTATTTAATCAAAAGCCCGTCTGGACAATTCACCACGAACGGTTTCCTAGATATGGACGATCCAATATCGGGGCTATATATAGCCGATATCTGACACACTATATCTCCATACTGTACATGAGACTTGATTTTTGATCCTCGTCAATATGTCCCTCTGGTATTTTGTCTGGTCAATTCACCATGAACGGTTTCCCAGATATAGGCGATCCAATATCGAGGCTATATATCCGATATCGGCGACGCTATATCTCCAATTCAGTACACAAGTTAAATTCGTCCCACAAAGTTAAGTTTGCTCCACAAATTTAAATTTTGCTTTCCCGAGAAACAAACCACGAATTTAACTCGCGAATTTATCTTCACACCCTTTACTTTTTTTCAGTGAAGGCGTATTGTCCTTAGTGAAATCAATATTATTGAAATCGTCCTTAAATTCGATGATTTTTTTTGTTGAATCTAAGCTAAACCGTACTCAGGAATAGGAAACTTTGCATAATTTATTCTTACATTTATTTATTTATTACAAGATTTATAATTATAAAAAATTATGGAAATAAATATAAAAAAATTTTGTGCAACAACAAAGGTTTTATTCTTAAAGTCGGGTTTGAATTTGGATATTTAATTTGAGGCTATTAAGTTTATGAAGGAATGTAAAAGTTAATTGGGTCTTAAATGAAATTCCTGGTTTCTTTGGATCGGAGTACTAAAATAATCTTTGGAACGGGACAAACTTTTGTTGTTGTAGGTTTTAAGTAAATTGAAGAAATATTACTTTAAAAATCTAAATTGTACCCAAGCCTGAGTGAGTGAGATAACATAACTTAAGTCTCCATTAAGAAATTCTTTTTCTTGACGAATTGTTGTAAATGTAGACCATGTGCTATAGCCCATATTCGCAATTCCATCAATAGAAGAAAAATAAAATAAAAATTATTTTAAACTATGACGTACGAAAACATGACCATAATGGTATCATACAAAATACCAACCTACACGTGACTATTCAGTAGAATCTATTTGGCCTGTTAAATTTTTGAAACGAACAACAAGTATGCAAGTTAGCTTGGAAATATGTCAAATAGCATATTTTCCAAAATTTAGGCATAAACTTAGCCTAGAGGATTTCTAATTTTTGTACATTTAGTGAAATTTTCCTTCTTTGAATTTCCGCCTTATAAACTGTGACCTCTATCGTCCAGTTTTATTTCAGGCTCACTTAGAAAATCCAGTCTTTTGTGATACCGCATTAAGTAGTATTATGATCTAATACTTCGATCAAAAGAGAATTTTGGCATTATTCCAAAGATTCGTTTTTACGTAGAGGCTTTATTTAGGCTCTATAAAATTAAGACTAGGTTAAAGATCTGATTAACGAATTCTCTTGCTTTTTTGAAATATTAGAATGTTTCAGTTAGAGGATGCTGATGAGGAATGTGGTAATTCCGAAACAGCTGTCCAACCAAATATCTTGCAGTCTATAGTGATTTGCCCAAATAAATTTGACAAGCATACTTTTCCTCTGTTGGTTAAGCAACACTTGTGGTTTAATCAATGCATGGTTTTAAGCTGAAATCAAAAACAACAATAATGATTGAAGAATAAACCAACAATAACAAAACAACAACAAAAATATTTCTATAGAAAATTTTGTCAAAATTTTATTTCTATAGAAAATTTTATCAAAATTTTATTTCTATAGAAAATACTGTCAACATTTTATTTCTATATAAAATTATGTTTAACATTTTATTTCTAGAGAAAATTTTGTTTAAAATTTTATTTCTAAAGAAAATTTTATCAACATTTTATTTCTATAGAAAATTCTGTCAAAATTTTATTTCTATAGAAAATGTTGTCAAAATTTTATTTCTCTAGAAAATTTTATCAAAATTTTATTTCTATAGAAAATTCTGTCAAAATTTAATTTCTATAGAAAATTCTGTCAAAATTTTATTTATGTAGAAAATTTTATCAAAATTTTATTTCTATAGAAAATTTTGTCAAAAATTTTATTTCTATAGAAAATGTTGTCAAAATTTTATTTCTATAGAAAATTTTGTCAAAATTTTATTTTTATAGAAAATTATATCAAAATTCACCCTTATTCCTGAAGTCGCCCTCGCCGTCGCTTTTTGTCGTTTTTCCTCTGTCGCCACTAATTGGTATTCCGTTCGTCGATATATTCTGCTATCGAAGAAAATCGATCTGCTATTGAAAAAAAAATATTCCTGGTGTCGCTTTTTGTCGCCAATATCGTCGCTTTTTGTCGCCTTTGAATTAACCAGCGACGAGTTTAGTGTTTAATTTTTGAAGAAGTTTTTTAGACTTTATTAATCGAACAATTGAAAAATAAATTAAAAAAATAGAAATTGGTAAGAGGTAAAGTGACTAATCTTCAACAATTACAAAAAATGGGGAAAAAATCAGTATATATAACAGTTATGGTCATCACATTCACATCATAGAAAATAACACTGTACAATTAAAGTAAAAGTGTTGATTTTCAATTCCATTTATTTTTAATAGAAATCCTTCAAGGCCAATGTATTTTATTTAGCACCAAACTTAGATAACAAATGTGTCCTTCACGAATTTTGAATGATCCTTGGGCACATAATGTTAACGTCGTTCCAATTGTATATGCCGGATGTTGTTATTGTCCTAATGTAGATATCTAAATCATTCCCCGAGTCAAATTTATCATTTATTTTGATTTTCCAAGTCAAAATTGAATTACAAACAAATAGCATTAAAATTCAGTTTTGTGTATCAGCTGATTGTTTTCTTTCATGATGATCCTTGTGCCATTGATCTCATCGTCGCCTCCATTATTATAGTTTTGGAAGCTTTTACTGTCCTTGAATATATATCCACATTTTTCCCGCGTCAAATTAAATATTTTTCTTGATTTTCCGACATAGAATTGCGTCGGAAATTAAATTAAAATTAAAACGAAAAAATTAAAATTAATTTTTTGCACATCAGCTGATTGTTTTCTAGTGATATCGGCCTTTTATTACCGAGTATTGTAATTGGTACAAAAAGTAATCGTCGTCGTTGCCACTTCACAGGAATACCAATTGAATGACGAGACGACTTAAAAGCGACAGACGACAAAAAGCGACGGCGAGAGCGAGGGCGACTTAAGGAATAAGGGTGATTTTATTTATACAGAAAATTTTGTAAGAATTTTATTTTATTTGGCTACAGAAAATTTTGTCAAATTTTTGTACCTCTTAGTTCTACCAAACAGTGAAATAATATTTATCATTTTTAGTAGAATTCTACCAACTGTGGCAACCGTGTACGGAGTTCCAAAGACAAAAACGAAATATAAAAAATTGTCTCACTGATATCAATAACTTAATTCGTGGGTGTATTACTTTTAGTCCTCTGTTTGATCGGGAAAAACGAATACGAATTGTAAAGGTGATGGGGTTCTATAGTGTGCATTATTTTATGAAGTTGGGTCAGGCATTTCACTTTTTATAGGTTCTCGAACGTCCTTTATTGAAAACATATCGTGCAATGTTATTGTATGCTACTTTTAATTTATGGGAATCTAAGTAGTCGAAGCTAATAAATAATTCACTACCAATAGAATGCGGATGGATATTTGCGTACTTGTCCGATCAGCCTATAAAACTCAGCATTCTGTGAAACTTGCCAACAGCACGTGTAATATGATCTGTCCATGATAGTATCGAATTAAATAGTATACCAAGATTCCTATGAGTTTACAGTCTGTTATGGGTCACATCCATTTTCAATATTTTTATTCTGGATATGAGAAGATATTTTGTTTTTGACTAATTTAGTTGCAATCCATTATGTTGGGCTGGGCCCAGGTCTGAATTTAAATTTACAAGGCGTTTTGGAAAAGTAGAAAACATGGTGAAGTTTAGAGAGCAATATATTGTGATTTAGCATATCAAATGCCTTGCTGTGATCAAATAAATACGTTATTATCGAGCCGTTTCCGTAAGTCTTCAACAACTTAGTAAGAACTGTGATACAATTTCTTTTCGTCCAGAGTGATATTCGCTTAATAATTCATTATCTTCTAACTATTGAGATATCTGCTTATTCATTTTACGTTCTAAAACTTTCGAAAGAAAAGGTAGTGTAGCAAATGGTCGATAATCGTTATTAATTTTTGTTTTCTTGTTGCAAACCCTAACATATTAAAACATTGAACTTGCAACAAACCAACACCTTTAATGGGTAATAGCACATAGTGCCAAATTGTTACGGTTTACACGTAATATTAAGATATCTATATTTGTATGGAAAATTTACACATTGTCAATGAACATGTTTTACGATTTCCTTTGGTTTTCACTTCAAAGGCCAATAAGAATGACGCAAACTATTGTTTTACTTTTACATAATATTTCTTACATGAACTTCCTTTTTGCTTAAATCTCATGGAAACTAGAAATATGTACTGAATATGGAATGAGGTATAGGAGAAAATACATAAAAACATTGGATCGGTAGGTCATGTACACTGAAAATAATATTGACCTAATATTAAAGACAATGCAGCCTACATTTTAGTATGGGCAATTTACAAAATACGAGAATTGCCTTTCATATTTTAGAATTAGAACAAAAACAAATATTAATCATCGAAAATCGCTTTATTGTTTTTCAAAATATTCCCCATTAAGATCTATACACTATAACAGGTTGGCTGATAAGTACCCGGTCTAACAAAGAAAACACATTTTTTTTTGTCAAAATTCGTTTTTAATATTCAACATAGTTCCCTTCGAGAGCCATACAACGATTATAACGACCTTCCAATTTTTTGATAACATTTTGGTAGTACTCCTTCGGTTTTGCCTCAAAATAGGCCTCAGTTTCGGCGATCACCTCTTCATTGCAGCCAAATTTTTTTCCTGCGAGCATCCTTTTGAGGTATGAGAACAAGAAAAAGTCGCTGGGGGCCAGATCTGGAGAATACGGTTGGTGGGGAAGAAATTCGAAGCCCAATTCATGAATTTTTGCCATCGTTCTCAATGACTTGCGGCACGGGGCGTTGTCTTGGTGGAACAACACTTTTTTCTTCTTCATATGGGACCGTTTTGCCGCGATTTCGACTTTCAAACGCTCCAATAACACAATGTAATAGTCACTGTTGATGGTTTTTCCCTTCTCAAGATAATCGATAATAATTATTCCATGCGCAAAAAACAGAGGCCATTACTTTGCCAGCGGACTTTTGAGTCTTTCCACGCTTCGGAGACGGTTCACCGGTCGCTGTCCACTCAGCCGACTGTCGATTGGACTCAGGAGTGTAGTGATGGAGCCATGTTTCTACCATTGTCACATATCGACGGAAAAACTCGGGTGTATTACGAGTTAACAGCTGCAAACACCGCTCAGAATCATCAACACGATGTTGTTTTTGGTCAAATGTGAGCTCGCGCGGCACCCATTTTGCACAGAGCTTCCGCATATCCAAATATTGATGAATGATATGACCAACACGTTCCTTTGATATCTTTAAGGCCTCTGCTATCTCGATCAACTTCATTTTACGGTCATTCAAAATCATTTTGTGGATTTTTTGATGTTTTCGTCGGTAACCACCTCTTTCGGGCGTCCACTGCGTTCACCGTCCTCCGTGCTCATTTCACCACGCTTGAATTTTGCATACCAATCAATTATTGTTGATTTCCCTGGGGCAGATTCCGGAAACTCATTATCAGGCCAAGTTTTTGCTTCCTCCGTATTTTTTCCCTTCAGAAAACAGTATTTTATCAAAACACGAAATTCCTTTTTTTCCATTTTTTCACAATAACAAAAGTTGCTTCACAAAAGGCGCTCTATCTCACAAACTAATTGACTTACGGACGTCAAATTTTGACACGAATCATTTGAAGGATGGTACTATATAAAAATAATATGCATTTAGTACTAGTGACGCCATCTATGTTTCACACCGGGGACTTATCAGCCAACCTGTTACACCAATTGTCGAAGCGCTTTTGCCACTCTATTGGGGTATCTCCAAAACATGCATTCTGAACCCATCAACCGTTTCTTCAGGTGTCGTAAAAAGTTGGACCTCAGAATAGACTGTTCTACATTATTCTAGTGGTACGATTGCGACATGTCAGCCGACTGCTGTCTATTTTCGGGCTTATAATACTCGCACGAAAATAATTACGATTTAATTCCATTCTTTGGGCGAAATGAATCTTTCAAGTTGCTGTAAACAACACACTATGTTTTCACTATTTCCTCCTTATTTCATTTTACTGTCCCAACTCTAAAAAGAGTTGGGACAAAAAAAAATTGTGCCCATAATGCCAAAATTATAAACAAAACACATGTCCACACATTCATAAAATTATGCTCTCAAGTCGAAAACATATGCTGTTTTTTTCAAATGTCTATTCTCTTGGTTCCGAATGTCTATTCTCTTTATTCAAATTACATAATATTTAGACTTAAGCATATCAAATTTTTGGCCTTGTCATAAAACAGTTTTCCGAAACAACATACATGCGGTTTCACAGACAAGCGGTTTTCTGTCGCTTTGAATAAAATATTACAACATATGTATGTAAATTTATATATGTTTGCATTCACACATATGATTTTTATGAAACATTCATGTCCCAAACATAATATATTCTAATATATTAACATAGATGTCCCAAACATTTAGTGTTAGTTTATGAACATTACATGTTTGCACTTAAATATATTGTGTTTTAAAATTGTGCCCGAAACACATTTTGTTTATATCGGAACATATGAAAAGCATATTTTTCTAACAGTGTAGCGAATACCACATTATTCTCGTTGTCTAAGGGTTTTCAACTTACGCATTCTCAAAAGTTAACTTCAACCGTGCCATACGACTTACTTACTAAACCATTTAGTCTACTAAGACATTTCTGATCGTCGAGTCTTTAAAAATTTTTCGTACACATGTCCACACATACATAAAATGATGCTCTCAAGCCGAAAACATATGCTGTTTTTTCATATGTCTATTCTCTTGGTTCCGAATGTCTATTCTCTTTATTCAAATTAAATAATATTTAGACTTAAGCATATCAAATTTTTGGCCTTGTCATAAAACAGTTTTCCGAAACAACATACAAGCGGTTTCACAGAAATTGTTCTCTTCTGATTCTTTCGCTGTGTTATGTTGATATCTTTCGTCAACTCTCCCGGTTTCCATCTCTATTTCTTTCTCTATACTCTCTCTGTCGCTTTGAATAAAATATTACAACATATGTATGTAAATTTATATATGTTTGCATTCACACATATGATTTTTATGAAACATTCATGTCCCAAACATAATATATTCTAATATATTAACATAGATGTCCCAAACATTTAGTGTTAGTTTATGAACATTACATGTTTGCACTTAAATATATTGTGTTTTAAAATTGTGCCCGAAACACATTTTGTTTATATCGGAACATATGAAAAGCATATTTTTCTAACAGTGTAGCGAATACCACATTATTCTCGTTGTCTAAGGTTTTTCAACTTACGCATTCCCAAAAGTTAACTTCAACCGTGCCATACGACTTACTTACTAAACCATTTAGTCTACTAAGACATTTCTGATCATCGAGTCTTTAAATTTTTTTCGTACGTGAGTACGGATTGCGTAAGTCCTACCAAAAATATCGTGCGTGAATGAGTTGGAGAAATAAAATCTAAATATTTTACTTCAAGTGTCGGACAATTTGGATGATCAGAAGTTAAATCAGGATATAAGTGTATGTGGGGATTAAATCAAACTCTTCCCGATTTAGTACAAATTTCACATATCCAATTTCAGGACAAATCGGTACAAAGAAGCCAATAACGTCAAATCGTTTAACCCTTTCACTACCGATGTCCACCTTTATTTCCCCATTTAGTTTCGACTTATTTGTCGATGTTATTTTAAAGTAGAGTCTTTAATCTAAATAAGCTATAAATATTTTCCATATTGGTGAGCACTAAAATGCATTTTTATAAACTTCTATAACAATAAACAAACAATACGAAATTTTGAGTTCATTTTTCTACTGTATGTCTCTAGTAATTGGACATTCGTACAAAAACTATAGCTGATCTTTTTTCGGGTTATTTTTTGTATTTTTTCTCACACTTCGATAGATATAATAGGTCAAATAGCGCTTATTTTCATAGAGCTATTTGATCACAATTCAAGAATCAAGTTTTCAGAACAAACTCATATAGCTCTTGAAGTAATTGAGGTAGGAGCCTCAGAATTACAATTTTTATTCTACAAGTAAAATCAGAAGAAAAATTAAAGTTTGTAACATTAGGTTTATTTCGGTAGTGAAAGGGTTAATATTGGGTATATACTAAAACATGGACCGATATACAACATATCTATGGCCTTTAGACATTTTGGCCAAACAGTCAGCTGCAACAACGGCTGTGCGGTTGCGCGAGCTATCGCTGTGGTCGGAAAAAATGTACGGTCACAGTTCGGTCCTCAAAATAATGCCAGATGTGCCTAACGTAGTGGACTATACCCTGGCAAAACCACTTTTCGACAAAAAGTTTGAAACTCTAATTCCCAACAGTGAGGCGTGGTGTACACAGACCCCGGGGAATAAAAGATATATAGATTTCTATACTGATGGCTCCAAATTGAATGGACAAGTGGGGTTCGGAGTATATTCTAAAGATTTGGAAATTGGAATAGCGAAAAGATTACCTAATCACTGTAGTGTTTTTCAGGCTGAAATATTGGCAATAAGAGAGGTGGTGAATTGGCTGAGAAGTAATGTTCCAACAAATATTGGCATTAATATATACTCAGACAGTCAACCTGCAATAAAATCCTTGGACTCCGTGTTCCTTAACTCGAAAACGGCCATAGACTGCCGCAAATCTCTCAACGAGATGGCTGAGCAGTACAATATTCACCTAATATGGGTGCCTGGTCATAGGAACATACCGGGGAACTGTGAAGCAGATGTGTTAGCAAGGCTAGGAACTACCTTACATATTCCAGGGGAACTAGAATCTGTTGGTATGCCTCTGGCCACCTGCAAGCTCTTACTGCGTGAGAAGGCTGTTATGATGGCCAATATTCGATGGGAAAATTGCAAGGGTTGTAACGACACCAAGCAAATATGGCCCCATTTAAACTTAAACCGCACACTAGATATGCTAGTGTTCTCAAGACGGCAGATAGCACTCCTAATATCTGCTATAACGGGTCGCTGCCTGATAGGCGAATTTGCAAAAACTATAGGTGCGAAGCATAATGACTATTGTATAAGCTGTCATGACGTGGAGGAAAAGGAATCAATTAAACACCTCTTGTGTGAGTGTCCTGCTTTTTGTGTAAGGCGTAAGCGAATTTTAGGAGCATATAGCTTTAGATTACTGGCTGACCTGGAAAACATTAACTTAAGCAGTTTGTTAATGTTTTTGGAGCAATCTGGTTGGTTCCACAAAAGTAAATAATAGATAAGGTTCAGTGGTTAAGACTAGAAGTGCCCATATGTAATAGGTACTTTTAGTTAAATGTGGTATCACAATGGACTGAATAGTCTAAGTGAGCCTGAAATTCAATCGGGCTGCCACTTTAACCTAACCTAACCTAACCTACACCATATTCGGCACACATATTTGTGAATCTAAATTACCTTCAGTTTTACATTTTCAGGGAAATCGGATAAAAATTGCGATCTCTAGATGCTCAAGACGTAAAATCGGTCAATATTAGGGTTATATCAAAACATAGACCGATATATACCAAAATTGGCACAGCATTTACGAACTTTTTTAATATGTCATATTTTAAGCAAATAGTATGAAAATTGTGGCTTCATGCCTTCAATAAAATCAGATCGTTCTATTAAAACGTGGATCACGTTCCACCAAATTTAGCACAGCCCCTTATGGACCTAAAATACCTCTAGATTTCCGATTTCATGAAAATCGGCGAAAAGTAGCACCATCTATATGCTCAATTAGTCAAATCGGTGGATCAGTTTATATGGGGGCTATATCGAAACATGGACCGATATTGCCCATTTTCGAACTTGACAAAATACGAGCTTAGAAAATACGGCAATTGGTCGTTTAAATTCAAAATTTAAATATTGGACAATTAAATGTCACAAAAAAAAGTCAACAAAAAAAGTAAGAAAATAATGAAAATAAAATTAAAAATTTTACCCCCTAGCTTTTCATTCATACTAATAAAGAACATCTCAAGAAGTAGTTAAAATGTTATGTCTTGGTCATTAGCGTAGCTAGACAAGTTTCCTAGGGGGGCTATAGACTAGAAATTAATAGACTGAAGTTATAGGTTCAATTAATGTTTTATTTTATTATATGTAGTTAAAATAACTAACTTCTTTGTTGCTCATACAAAAGTTTTTTTCTCTGATTCAATAACGAAATTAATTGATCCAATTAATTTTTTAATTGAAATGTCTTCAATCACAGAAATGATAGTATCAATTGAAAAATTAATCGATTCAATTAAAAAAATATAATTGAAAACAATTAAAAATTTTCCTGAATCAATTAAATTTTTAATTGAATATTTTTTAAAACTCAATTAAGATTTTAATTTGAAAAATTTTCGTGAAATTTTTTCTGTGTTTTATTCAATTTTTTATAACTCGTTTTTTCGTATTTTTAATAGGTAATTTTTTTAATAGGTTAAAAAGAGTAAAAGTTTATAAAATGGTACAAAATTTAGCCACAAAAATGCTAAATCCTTTCTAGAAAATTTTAATACTTTAATAATTTATGAAAATATTCGAGTTCAAATGTTTCAGACAAGCGTTATGATGCATTACAAATCATAAAAACTTATAAAAAAAAGTTTATTCGGGAAAATATCTCAAATTTTTTTAATTCAACTTATAATAAAGAAACTAACTTACAATTTAGAAGACAATATTAAGAAATAAAATTAAGAAATAAAATTGCTACCACAATGCAAACTCGTAAATAGATTTTCAAATTCTGGGGGAGAGGGGGCTAAAACTTTTTCTGGGGGGTCTAAGTCCCCTCCCCAGAGGCCTTCCTAAGCTTATGGTCTTGGTGTCATATCACGATCATATCATAGACATTTGAATTGATGATTGAACACTTCGTGTTCAATGGCGTTTGTGGCCAAGTGTGGTAAGGCGATCTGTTATGATGCCAACAAACCCAGGTTCAACTCCCAGTTGTAGCGAAGAAGTTTTTAAAATTTCTTCATTCAAATGAACTACCAAGACACAACTTCTTCCGTCCTATGACAAGCCCATGTAAAATTCATTGGAGATGATTTAAATTTGAACTACTTCCGGATCACAAGTTGGGTATTCAAACTACTTTTTGGGAAGCTCTTTGTTGAGGTCTTAGGTTAGGTTAGGTTATGTGGCAGCCCGATGTATCAGGCTCACTTAGACTATTCAGTCCATTGTGATACCACAGTGGTGAACTTCTCTCTTATCACTGAGTGCTGCCCGATTCCATGTTAAGCTCAAGGAACTTGGGGTCTTAGTGTTTCTCCCTGATCAAGAATATATGTACTTATATGTAGTCGGAAATGAATATTTCGATGTGTTACAAATGCAATGGCAAATTTATTATACCCCCATCACCATTACATATTAGAGTATAATCTGATCAGGTTCCTATATCAATGACCCTAATATTCTTCAAGAATATTTCATGGAGGAGACGAATAAAATTCTAACCAGCCGAATTTAGGGTCATATTGAGTCCGGTTTTTGGCTTATTACTTCATTACAATTCATTTTTTCTTGTAATTTTTGTATAAATCTAAATATTAAAAATCATAACAAGTGCCTTCAAGTCTTTACCATATATGGAGTAATTTGTTGTCTACCCTTCAAAAATCACAAGTATTTTTGTTTTTCTTACAAAGAGTTCAACTCGTTTCAAATACACCCTCGCATAATTTATAAATTTACGGCCTAATCAAAAGCCAGCTTAGGCTACACATTTTTAAGCTATCATTCTACAAAACAAAAAAGAAACAACAAATCTTTTCCTCACACATTCGCTAGTTGGGGTCGTTACAATTCAAATGATAAAAATTTACACTTTTTACAATAAAAACAAAAAGAAATAAACACTCTTGGCCATAAGTGTACATACACATGCATGAGCTTGGTATGACCATAGCAACGGCCTGTCAACAACACTTGGCGACAATAGTTGATATTATTTGAACGTGACTGCAATGCAAAAATAGACAATAGCAGTGCTTGATGGATGATGATGATGGCTTGTTGTCGTCTGTTCCTACATTTGGCTAATGGACAAAACACTCTTCACTCGCGTATGTTTAAGCCATCACAGTGCATTTGAATTTTATGACTGCATTTCGAAATAAGCTAAGATAAACCACACAACAACTGTGGGTATAAAACTCTGCATATTGGTAATTTCTATGCAAATATACGCATACTATAGGAATTGCTATGAAGTCAACTGATGTTACATAGATTGCCACTAATACTATGACTACTTATTGCTTGTCCATTTTTCATCACCCAAAACTTAGGGCGGAAACAGTGGTCAAGCAATTTTTATAAGAGGAAACTTGTGGCATTTTCAAAGAAATTGACAATTTGTAATAAACATGGTTATTATCCTTAAAATTGAAAATCACTGGCCTATATCCTAAAAAAAAATCGTATTTGTAAGATACACATTCTGCTTCAAAAATATATATATATATATATATATATTTTCAGGATTGGTCCAAACAAAATATTGTTTAAACATATTATGTTTCATACACTGATAGAAAAAACTTTCAATAAAATTTTCTTTCTATGTATATATTTTTAGGGCGCCAATTGATTTCATTTTAATTTTTACTTGATTTTATTACAGTACACTTGGAATAAAGCTTTAACTTTTACTAGCAAACACGTTTCTATGTTAAACACAAAGTTGTATTACTGATCATAAAGAAAGACAAAAAAATAAAAACTAACGGTATATTTTTGTTTTATGCTGAGTACATCAAAAAGTGCAAAATTGAGTACATGCGAGTTTTTTATTTATTTTTATTTATGTTTATTTATCTCTCTGAATTCTTTACTTTTTGTTTTGAGTTTTTTGTTGTTTTATTTAGAATTGAAGAAGGAATAAAGGATAACTAAAATTATCTTGAGTTTCTTTATTGCTGCTTTTTTATTCGTTTAGAATTGAAAAAAATATGTACTCATTTCTGCACGCCAGTGTATATGTCGCAAACATGTTATGTTAGTTTATGAACATTATATGCTTGCACTTAAAAAAAATGTGCTAAAAATTTGAGTTAAAAACAGTATTTTTCGTCCCGGTAGCGACGACGAAGGCTGCCTATTATGTTTCGGGATTGGGCAACCCTATTGTTGCAAGCTGCCAACTGAGAGCTCTATCGTAAAGCTTGACATTTTGGAAGATATACGTACTCCCAAAAGATTTGATTTGATTTGTGTTGTTTACAGATTCTTAAAAGATTCATATCGCCCAAAAAATCGTGAACAATTTCGTGCGATTTTTTTTTCAAATTTCGGCGAGGATTAATTCAATAACAGTGTACCGATTAACTTAATTCAATTTTTGACGATGAAACTCCGTCAAGGACATGATTGTGACAAAAATATTACATGTTCACCTCCTAAAAATAAAATTTTGATCTTGAAACATGTTTGAGGTTGTCATATTCCTTCTCTGGGTGTAGGCATTGGTGGGATCTGCATACACTGAAAAAAAGCATGCCCGGTTCCAAAGATGTTGTCTTTACACTAATGATTTTGGTATTGATTCCGAGCCAAAGAAGCGGAGAATTGATGTAAGGATACTTTAAAGACAGAATACACTCAAAAAAAGTTAACTCTCTATTTTACTAAGGCCAATTTAACTTTATTTTAGTTCTTGGAGTTATTATGTTTGGAGAAAGTTTCCTCTACTCTAATAATTTTTTGTGTACGTTAGTTAAATTAACTAAAACCGAGAAAAAAAACTATACACAAATGAAGGATAAAGATTAACTAAATTCGTGTCTTCCACAAAATAGTTCAATATTACTTTAAATTTGTAAATTTTACTACAAATGCGTTCATCATGAGCTTCGTATGTCACTAAAGACATTGTTGTAATTTTGAACTCCAATGAAAAAACTTAATTATGTCTAATAAATTTTCTTAAATTTGTCGAAAAATATTTACTTATTTTTATGACATCGCCGTGATGCCAGCGTTTGTTATACTGTTTAGTTAAAATTTTCTAAAAATATTCAAAATTTTCTAAAATTAACCGAAATTTTTCTCCCTGGTGGGTTCACTGTTTTTTCAGTGTAGTCTTTTAAATTTAAGTTTTGCGTACTTGATTCTGGGTAGCAAATTTTAATTTATTCGTTTTTTTTTTCTTTATATACAATTAAAGTCTTTTAAAACCACTTTAACGACAACTTGAATTTTCAAATTCAAACTCGACTGTTTCAAGTAAAAATCCTCTTTAAAATAAAGTGTAGAAAAACATCTCCTATTTTTAACGCCTTTTTTTTTGCTTTGTTGTCAAGATGCAAAAAGCAACAAATTTAAAGACAATTTCATTGATTTTAAAGAATTTTTCGCACTAATTAAAGACAAGTTGACCTTAGTAAAACAAAATTTTCTTTTAAGATACCATTTTTAAGTCGAATCACTTAATTATAAGGAAAAACAACTTTATAGTAACGTTTATTGTCTTTTGGACAAGGAAAAAAACTTTATATAAGAGAAATACGTCGTATTTTAAGGACGTGAAATCTTTGGTCTCACAACAATATTTTTTTCAGTGTACATTCACAGAACCCTTGTCTTCCAAGAAATCAGGAATACCAACCGCCGATGATGAACCACTCTTCACCAAGACAATGAGAGCTCTTACTTATAGTCTCAACTGTAACTTTGATCATACAAAACATCGATTTGACGGTTCATCCGCCGTATAGTCCTGACTTGGCACCGAATGGCTTTCCAGCAAAAAAAGCGTCACCAAAAATGTAATGAAAATGTTCTTTTTGGATCCGGAAGTGGTGCAAAATTGACGCAGAAGCGATGAATTTAACATGGGCTTGTCTAGGACGGAAGTCCTCCGTTTCAACTAGGGATCTATAAATCGAAAATCGATTAATTGATTATTCGAATTTTGGCATGAAAATTTAAAAAAAATCGAAATCGATTATTAACCTAAAAATAATCGCAAAATCGATTTTAGATTTTCATCTAATTTTTAATTTTGACTATTAAAACTCGATTTTAGTGTTTTCTGTTTTCATATTCATTGGTTTCAATTTAATTGAAAAATACCGAGATATTTCTTCATTTTTATTTATAGAATTCTATTACCAATAAGAATAAAAATATTGATTTGATTAAGTTAAATATCAAATTGGTTTAAATGAATCCTTTGTGTTTTCAATTTCCTTGAATTTATTTTGTGAAATAATGATAAATGATTCGTACATGTTAAAAATTTTATACTTAACATTTTAAAAATATATTAAACAAATTAAAAAAAAATAACATGTTTGACTAGAACACTAATTTTTGTATTACATGTTAGCCTGATACCGAAACAGGCAATTGACGTCCAAATGCATTATATCTAATTATACAATTATTCTTCGAGCTTTATGGACAGATATAGATTAAGGAACATGGTTAATAGAGCCATTGAAAAGAAAACGCCAGATACCAATCTATACACGCCTGGACTGTACATGTTTCGGTTCGGGCGAATGAACCTTTCCACAGCCTTTAGTATAGATCTGGCTGGGAGAGATAACTCAATTTTGGGCCCTTTATGCTAACTCCTTATGGAGAAAACATTTGGGAAATTTCCTCTTACAAATTGAATCATCTTTTCTCCCACTGTACATCATCTTTTCATATAACTTACAAGTCCCTTAATCTTATTTTTATTTCGTTTTGTTACATAGTAATGCAACAACACGAAATTTATTTTTAGAAAGCTAATTTGTTAGAATTCACCTAAGTGGTGAACAGTCGAACAATGCTTATTGTTTCTACAGTCAACTACAACATATGACAATTAACAGAAACTGGTTTCCAGGATACAACAACAATTCTAATGCGTACATTAGTCGTGTTTTTCCTAGTTTTGCGACGGGCTCATCGTTGCTTATTATATTACATGTTAGCCTGATACCGAAACAGGCAATTGACGTCCAAATGCATTATATCTAATTATACAATTATTCTTCGAGCTTTATGGACAGATATAGATTAAGGAACATGGTTAATAGAGCCATTGATGGTTAATAGAGCCTTCATTTCTCTCCAACTCGCAAAAACAAAATAGATTTCATAAAATCGAATATTTTGTATAATCATTATTTCTATGAAATTCGATTACGAAAAATCGAATATTCGAATTTTGGTAAAAAATAATCGAAAATCGATTTTTGATTAAAAGTCAATAATCGAAAAGTCGAAAAATCGATTATTGATTTGTACTATAGATCCCTAGTTTCAACAGCCGTTGCACTGAATTTGCATTACTTCTTTAGGTGTGATCCGAATTCAATGTTTTGAATGTACATTAAAAAATTCTGTGATATTTTGTCAAATAAATAAATTTTATAATTTTTAATGGATTGTAACGCTTGTCTGAAACGTTTGACCTCAAATATTTTCAAAAATTCACAATTTTTTCAGATTGGATTTAGAATTTTTTTCAACAAAATTTAAATGATTTGTACCATTTTATGAATTCTTACCCCGTTTTTAACCTATTTAAAATTACCCATTAAAAGTATGAAAAAGCATGTTATAAAAAATTTAATGAAAATAACTTCCTGGGTAGTTAAAATAAAGAACATCATTGGGAGTACATCCTCTGGAAGTGCTTTTAAAGTTGTGCCTTTGGAAGAACTTCAAAAAATTTTTTTTTGCTGGGTTCTTTTTATTACCGTACGTAAAAAATAAAATGAGAGGTCAACATTTTTCGACACCTGAATGCATGTTTTGGAGATACCTCAATCAGAGTGACAAAAGTGCTCCGATAATTCGTTCAAACGCCTGTAAAAGTGTATAGATCTTAGTGGGGAATATTTTTAAAAACAATAAAAATATTTTCGATGATTAAAATTTGTTTTAGTCCTCTAATCCCGAAATATAAAAGGCAATCAATTAGCCTATTTTGAGCAACATCTAAAGTCGATTCGGTTGGGTTTTCAAAACTTATCAAAAGTCGATTAGTCGAATATGAAGATCATAAAATTTCGATATTGACTTTACTATTACTATTTTTGACAAAAAAATGTTTGACAAAAAGTAAATTTTTGAATGAAAGTGACTTTCAAATCGTTTATCAGCTAGAATAATGCCATAGTCTTTCAACTTGCTGTTGTTGTCAATTAGAAACGCGATTAATCTTATGTCCCGTCTAAAATTTAACCTGTTGGAACAGATTCTTTCATTGAATTTCCTCCTTTACGAAGATGGTTCAATAAGTGTATAATTGGCAATATGTATATTTATTAACATAGCCTCCCTTACTAAATGTATTTCTGGTGGGCTACACAATAGGCTTCCGTAGAACGACCTGATATTTACTTGTTGTTGCTTGGAAACAAATATAATTCGAACGGGGATAAATGAAAATACAATGGAATGGCGGCGGACTTCGCTTTCGGAGCACATTCGTCCAATGATTAATCTCGAATCATTGGACAGTATATACCAGTTGATCCTTATTTCATCAAGTCATGAAACGTCAAATATTGTTGTGAGATAGTATCACACCCACTCTTGCTGTTCGAAATAAGCAAACGCACGGACAACTTTTTCACATTTGCTATTGTTTTTAATGCCTTCTGTTAGAGCTATATCTATTCATGTAACTCCGTTAGGCTTTAACTGTCAGTTAACAGAAAGTAAATTACAAATATCTTCTGTCCGATTAGGTTAGGTTAGGTGGCGCCCGATGTATCAGGCTCACTTAGACTATTCAGTCCATTGTGATACCACATTGGAGAACTTCTCTCTTATAACTGAGTGCTGCCCGATTCAATGTTAAGCTCAATGACAAGGGACCTCCTTTTTATAGCCGAGTCCGAACGGCGTTCCACATTGCAGTGAAACCACTTAGAGAAGCTTTAAAACCCTCAGAAATGTCACCAGCATTACTGAGGTGGGATAATCCACCGCTGAAAAACTTTTTGGTGTTCGCTCGAAGCAGGAATCGAACCCACGATCTTGTGTATGCAAGGCAGGCATGCTAACCATTGTACCACGGTGGCTCCCTTCTGTCCGATTAACTTTAACTGAAAATTTTTCAGCTGATAATTTCATATCTGAATATACACACGAAATTAATTGATCCAATTAATTTTTTAATTGAAATGTCTTCAATCAAAAAAAAAATTATAGTATCAATTAAAATTGAAAGTCAATTAAAAAATGAATTGATACTAATAATTTTTGTGATTGTTTTCAGTTTCTTTAAAAAAAAATTATCCAAAACGAACTTTGGATACATCTGTCATGTTGCCTACACAGAAAAAAATGTTAAAACTCAATTAAGAATTTAATTGGGAAAATTAACGTAATTTTTTTTTTCTGTATAGGCAACATGACAGATGTATCCAAACTTCGTTTTAAAAATTCGTTGGCTAATGTAGCACTAACGGAGCTTCAGAAAATGGGGGTTACATTTTCCAGTTTGAATAAAATGATGTTTCTATCGATTAATTTTTTTAAATGAAAAAGTTTTAGCTTCAATCAACTTTTTACTTGGAAATATTTTTGTGATATGTTTTTTTTTTTCTGAGCATATGGCGGACTCCCCAATGTAGTATTTCCAACTAAGTTTTTACGGGTTTTGCAACACGTGGCCGATCGTTAGCGTCCTGCAAAATCAATTCTTCGTTCTTTTAGAATCTATCCAATTATTGTGGCCATTTATCACGCAAGGCTCGTCGCAAAACGCATCAATGTAGTTCGTCATATAGCTCTTGTTATCGTTTCACTCTGATGCAGTAAAAAATATCCACAAAATGATGCAGAAAAAAATATTTTGTGCCTTAAGAGAACTTCCTCTCAAAGGTTAGTTAAAAAACAAATTAATTAAATCAATTAATGCGTATGTGAAAGGAATAGGTTTTCCAAATTCAATTAGGATATTAATTTAAAAACAAATTGGTATTTTCTTTTTTGCATCAACATTATTTTCACAGGGAAAGCATAACAGGGTCGATTACCAAGCTTCATAATTTTTTATGCAAACATTCCAAAAATACCACTGTTCATTATTTATAAACATGTATGCAATATGAAAAGGAAGTACACGCATATATGCACACACTAGCCGCACAGACATTTTCTGCCTAAGTTATTGGCTGGAAATGTCAAAGGGATTGACGCAACAAACAATTTGTTCAGTATATTCATACAGTCGCATTTGAAAAGGTTGGTTGGTCATTTGATTCGTACCGTGAATATTACATTTAGGGTGATATAGATTTTAAAAATTGCAGTATAGTTTTTAATTCGCTTAATTCATTTCAATCTAATTTAATTAAATTCATCTTTCTTTTAGACTCTTAATACGGCCGTTGTACAAATCTATAAAACTGAAGCTTCCGCACACTCCCATTGGAAAAAGAAATACACGGGAGTTGTATGTTTTGTAAAGGATTGGGATTTACGTTCCTATTTTTTACGAGCATTTTGTCTGATAAAACATGAACTAATATGGGAACATGAACTGTACGATGCCATGAAAATAAATAAAGCCCGATCATTTCTATTGACTTTTGAGGGTCAGGTAAGTAAAAGCGACACTATGGAGTTAATCTATAAAAAAAGAGAGATGAAAATAATGTCTTCATTTCCATTTCAGGATGGTCATATCGGTCTAAATTTCGTTTCAGAAGATGAATGTGAATCCTTTTATCGTGCTGTGGATAAAACAATTGAAACTAGAAACCGTAAGAAATTAGGTTAGCTTTTGTTACTTGCTCTGCTTTAATTGTTTATTTATTGTTGTTGTCGTTAACTCATTAATCATAAATTACATTTTCATTTATATTGTGGAAACAATGTGGACAAAACATAATGGACAATCAAAGTCCATTAGGGCGGTCGATGATGATATACGCATTCGAAATGGAAGCTTAGAGGGTTATGTATTAGTAATATTAATATTGTTTCTAAAGGTAGAAACCACCAGGGTAGTTGAAACTAAGTGTTACCCATTCAAAGCACTGTGGGGTATGTTCCGATATTCGTTATCGCAAATCCTTAACCCTAAGTCTTATAGTATCTCAATTTTTTCTTTATAAAAAAACTAAATTCGTTGCGATTCCGAATATCGGAACATGGGGGTGTATATTAAAAAAAAATATACTCAGTTCCAAAGATCATATCTTTAATAAGATTGCTGTTGATTCCGAGCCAATGAAGTGAGAAGTTGCATTAAATATGCCTTTAAGACTGAGACAATTTTTAGGTTTATGTTTTGCGTACTTTATATTAGAAAACAAATTTTAATATACGAGGGCGGTTTGGAAACTTATTAGCCTATCAATGAAAGAGAATAGTTAGTTTTTCAAAAATATTTTTATTTTTCAATATTATTTCCTGAAACTTCAATACACTTAGTCCAATGCTTTTCTAGCAATTCTATCCCTTGATTAAAATAGGTCTTCAGTTTACAACTGTAAATGGTTTACAACTGTATTTGCATCTTCATTTGAGGTAAAACGCTTGCCAGCAAGGATTTTTATTTTAGACTTGGGAACAAGTAAAAGTCACTGGGAGCTAAATCAGGAGAATAAGGTGGGTGGTCAGGTCAAGCAACTCGTACTTTAATTCGTTGATTTTAGCCATTGTTAAAACACTCTTGTACGCTGGTGCGTTGTCTTGATGAAACATTATTTTTTTGTGTTGTAAGCCAGGACGTTTTTCTCGAATTTGTACATTTAATTGATCCAAAAGGTTGCAATAGTACTCTGAATTTATTGTTTAACCCTTTTGCAGATAGTCAATCAATAAAATACCTTTGAAGTCCCAAAAACCCGTTGCCATAACCTTACCTGCCGATTGAATTGTTTTTGCCTTCTTTGGGGCACTTCCTCTAGCTTCAGTCCATTGTTTGGATTGTTCTTTTGTCTCTGGAGTAAAGTGGTGGATTCACGTCTCATCAACAGTTATGAAACGACGCTTAAATACCATTTTATTTCGCTTAAAACGATCCAAATAAGCTTGAGAAATGTTCATTCTTACGCGTTTTTGATCGACTGTTAACAAACGCGGCACCCATCTTGCAGAAGGCATGCAAAATTAAATGGACTCGATCAATTGAGATACCTATGATATTAGCAATTTCACGCAATTTTATTCGTCGATCATTTAATACCATATCATGCACTTTGGCTACAATTTCTGTTGTTGTTGCTGTTTTTGGACGTCCACTACGTGGTTCATCTTCAATGCTTGTACGACCACGTTTAAATTCAGCAACCCAATTTTTTACTGTTGCATAAATTCTTGTCCCAATAAACCTTTTTTTATGTAAATATTTAATGACAGCAAGTATTTCTAATTTTTCCATTGTAAAAAAAGTTGCGGATGCGTCTTTTTTGAACACTGTTTCTATATGAAGGAGTTGCCAGATCGAAACAAAATTTAACATGTGTTCATAACAGAGATGGAAGTCTCCAAAACACGTAATTTTTTTCTGTTTATACCGCGCTTTTTGTGCTGGGCTAAGAAGTTTCCGAACTGCCCTCGTAAACGTTTTTCCAGCTTTCGAAGTATCATTGTGTAGAATCAAATTACTTTCATAACTTCCTATTCCAAATTTAATCTCGATTTCAAGTATAAATTATGTCACCTTCAAGCAAAAAGTGTATTTAATATAACATCTTGAATGAAGTCTACCAAATTTCAAAAATCATCATCATCTAAACAAATTTCAAAAATCACTCGAATCGCGTAAATCTAAGGACAAAGCGACTTTCTTTGAAGCAAGGAAAACTTTTTTTAAACTGAAGAAAAACATTTGTTTTAGGTTTATGTTTTGCGTACTTAATACTAGAAAACAAATTTTAATATAATCGTTTTTCCAGCTTGATGATACTACAATCATTGTGTACACAAAAAAAAAATCTGATACAATCACGAAATTAATTGATCCAATTAATTTTTTAATTGAAATGTCTTAAATCACAGAAATGATATTATCAATTAAAAAATTAATTGATACTATTAATTGGTGTGATTGATTTTTATTTCAATTAAAAAATTTGTTGATTCAATAAAATTTTTAATAGAATATTTTTTAAAACTCAATTAAGATTTTAATTGGAAAAATTGAAACATGAAATTTTTTTCTGTGTAGTATCAAATCCCTTTCATAACTTCTTATTCCAAATGTAGTCTCGATTTCAAGTATAAATTATTTCACCTTTAAGCAAAAAGCGTATTTAAGATAAAATCTTGGATGAAGTCTACCAAATTTCAAAAATCATCATCATCTAACCAAATTTCAAAAATCATCATCATCACGTAAATCTAAGGACAAAGAGAGTTCAATGATTAGTTATGGACTTTTGGTCCAGTAAACATTTTTGCATTAGAGAAGTGCTAATTTTTAGGACACGAATCTTTCACATTCGCGCCACTTCGTATATCTATGAAGTAAGGAAAACTTTCTTTAAAGTGAAGAAAAACATTTCTTAGGTTTATGTTTTGCGTACTTAATACTAGAAAACAAATTTTAATATAATCGTTTTTCGTTTTTTGTAGTATCATTGTGTAGTATCAAATCCCTTTCATAACTTCATATTCCAAATTTAATCTCGATTTCAAGTATAACTTATGTCACATTCAAGCAAAAAGCATGAAGTTTACCAAATTTCAAAAATCATCGACTTTAAGGACGGGTTCTTTAATATTAATAAAGTGGCTTTGAATGATGCGCATTTTAGAGCCGAATCGCTCGAATACCTGTGTTAATATATCGCAAAAAGATAATGCAAATTCGACACATCGTTGGCTCGAAATCAATACCAAAATCCTTAAGTGAACGTCAAAATCGTTGGATACAAGTGTATGTCAAACAAAAAAGAGCCTTTTCATTTGAAGAACATTAAATCTTCGTGATTACTACATTTTTTTTTTCAGTGTATTGACCATTTAGGATATATTTATTATCACAATTTAGGATATATTTAGTGTTACAATCCCACTGTTACGCTTGTACACCATAATGAACAACATAGTTTTTTTTTTTTAAATAAACTCATTCACTTGGTGGGTTTATAAATCTACAGAGTGAACTTGGCAACATCGTGTAGGCAATCGTAGCTTTTTGAACACTGCAGAAGATTGCCTCAGTTATAATATTCCATAAATTAGCACTATATCACGCTAGCAACAAAATAATACTATCAATACATAAACGAATGATGGAATAGTTTTGAAGGTTAGGACCAGCGTTACCGTTATGCCACTTTAATGTCGAATTTGCCACTTTGTTTGGCCGGTTCAACTTTTGTGCCACTAAATGTGATACTTTTTACGAATTTAATGGGAAGTTAACACCATAGTAAGAAAGCAATGAATAATTGACGATGGATCCCATAAGAGCTCAGTTGAAAAAAGTTTGCAATCAAAGTTTAGAGAATGAGAGAGAAAGAGAAAGAGAGAGAAATTGCAAAATACGTAGGCCACTAAGCCGAATCACAAATTATTTCAGAAAACATCCCTAAAATTGATATTAATACAGTTAAAACAAATATTCTAATATTTTACCAAATTTTATCCAGAAGTAATATAAATTGCAAAAAAAAATTGAATAAGATTCTTCGATCCGTATGGCTTGCTTGTGTATATCAGGCGCATTCAGTAAGACAGGGACAGATTCCCTTAATGTCATGCTGCATCTATTGTCTTTAGACATTTTCGCCAAACAACGCAACGGAGGTGGGGTTGCGCATCGCTGTGGTTGAAAAAAAAAGTACGGTCACAGTTCGGTCCTCAAAATAATGCTAGATGTGCTAAACGTGGATTACACTCTGGCGAAACCACTTTTCGACAAAAAGTTTGAAACTAATTCCCAACAGTGAGGCCTGATGCACACAGGCCACAGGGAATAAAAGATTTCTACACCGAAACCAACTTTGATGTACAAGTGGGTTTCGGAATATATTCTGAAGACCTGGAACTTCGAATATAGAAACGATTATCCAATCTCTGTAGGCAGAAATACTAGCAATAAGAGAGGTGGCGAATTGGCTGAAAAGTAATGTTCCAAGAAATGTTGGCATTAATATATACTCAGACAGTCAACCTGCAATAAAATCCTTGGATTCTGTGTTCCTTAACTCGAAAACGGCCATCGACTGCCGCAAATCTCTCAACGAGATGGCTGAGCAATACAATATTCACCTAATATGGGTACCTGGCCATATGAACATACCGGGGAACTGCAAAGCGGATGAGTTAGCAAGGCTAGGAACTACCTTACATATTCCAGGGAACTAGAATCTGTTGGTATGCCTCTGGCTACCTGCAAGTTCTTACTGCGTGAGAAGGCTGTTATGATGGTAAATGTTCGATGGGAGAATTGCAAGTGTTGTAACGACACCAAGCAAATATGGCCCCATTTAAACTTAAACCGCACACTAGATATGCTAGTGTTCTCAAGACGGCAGATTTCACTTCTGATATCTGCTATAACGGGTCGCTGCCTTATAAGCGATTTTGCAAAAACTATTGGCGCGAAGTATAATGACTACTGTATGAGCTGTCATGATGCGGAGGAAAAGGAATCAATTAAACACCTCCAGTGTGAGTGTCCTGCTTTTTGTGTACGGCGTAAACGAATTTTAGAGGCATATAGCTTTCGATTTCTGGCGAACCTGTAAAACGTTAACTTAAGCAGTCTGCTAATGTTTTTAGAACAATCTGGTTGGTTAAAAGTAGAAGTTCCCATATGTAATAGGTACTTTTAGTTAATGTGAACCTGAAACTTAATCGGGCTGCCAGTTTAACCTAACCTTTTCAATAGACCGAATTTTCAATAGTCCAGATTGCCAGATGGTTCGACATGCCATAGGCTATCCTTTCAACTATATAATAACACATTTCTTGATTTTACGTTAATTTTGTGGTCGAATATTAATCGAAAATTGTGTGAGTATCCAAACGTATTTACCATCGCAATTTCTTTGATTAACATTTGTTTTGTCTATGCCAACTGTGAAGTAAATTATTTGTGGACATACAATTCTACATGCTAAATCGAATATAAAATCGAAATGCATGGATATCATTTAATTGCTTAATGCCAAGCTTTGCTTGTATTAAAATGTGTTTCATTGTGTTAACTTGTCTTTTTTTTTTTTGTTGTCACCTAAGAATTTTATTTTTAATAGTCCACCAATTTTCCCTATTCCAAAATATTTCTTTTAGAAAAACGTAATAAACGAAAATCGCAAATGGCTCCTTCTGCTCCATTAGCGCCTTTACCCAAAGAACCCGATTCTAATGTGGTACAACTAAGGAATAATGCATCCAAAATTGGTACTATTAATCTAACATCAGCTCCAACAACGCAGCCGCCTTCAAAAAATTTATTCTCGCTATCGTCGTCTTCCAACAATAAAAAGCAAAAGCCCAAAGTGAATAAATGTGATATTGGTGCACCTACCAATTTCCGTCATGTCACCCATGTGGGTTGGGATGATGACAAAGGTTTCGACTGTCAGGGCGATGAGAAAGATGAAATTCTTAATCAATTCTTTGCGAAAGCTGGTGTATCGAAAACACAACTTAATGATCGGGATACGAGAGCTTTCATTTACGATTTCATACAAAATAAAAATGTTTTGGATATTGTGAAACAAGAAAATGTCGAAAAACCCATGAAAGTGGCGCAAGCTGCACCACCACCACCTCCAACAAGACATCATCATGTGAGTATTTAATCTGTAATATTTTTCAAAATTTGTATTTTTTATTTTTGTTTGTTTGGATTTTTCAGGCTCAAAATGGCAATACATCGACAACAACAACAACTACTCCAAGATCTGCACCACCTCCACCAGCTAGACAACCTCCTCCACCAGTACCTACAACAGTGCCTGGTCTTTCAAGAGCACCTGCGCCACCTTCTAGACCACCACCGCCACCAGCACCCAGTATGGCTGCACCGGTATGAAAAACAATTTTTTTAAATTACCTACTTTGTTCTTAATACGCTTTCTTGGTTTCTTTATATAGCCACCACCTCCTCCACCACCACCAGCAGCATCCTTTGCACCACCTCCACCGCCGCCACCACCAGCCATGGGAGAAGTACCAACAATTACCACATCGCATGTTAAAGAAACAAAAGCTCCTTCGAGTTTACCACCTATATCAGATACACGCAACGAACTTCTGGATAGTATACGTAAAGGTGTACAACTTAAGGTAAGGAACACAACAAGCTTTTGTGTCAAAATATTTTCTATTGATTCAAACGAAAAAAATGTCTTAAAGTAATAAGCCTATTTTGGTATTTTAAACACGGTTGCCAAATTACCAAAATTTGAAGAAAATTTTACCACAAATCTACCAAATTTGAAATATCTCTCTTTGAAGTTTTCGATCCTATTTGTGTGATTATTTTAAAAAATTTTTTAAAGTTTTTTTTTTGTCAAAATTTTATTTTTATAGAAAATTTTA
Source organism: Haematobia irritans (assembly GCF_050003625.1). Taxonomy (NCBI): domain Eukaryota; kingdom Metazoa; phylum Arthropoda; class Insecta; order Diptera; family Muscidae; genus Haematobia; species Haematobia irritans. Next base: position 155,580,172 of record NC_134397.1, on the reverse strand, counting down.
TTTCTATAGAGAATTTTATTAAAATTTTAGTTCTATAGAAAATTTCATCAAAATTTTATTTATATAGAAAATTTTATCAAAATTTTATTTCTATAGAAAATTTTCTCAAAATTTTATTTCTATTGAAAATTTTCTCAAAATTTTTTTCTATAGAAAGTTTGTCAAAATTTTATTTCTATAGAAAATTTATCAAAATTTTATTTCTATGGAAAATTTATCAAAATTTTATTTCAATAGAAAATTTTATCAAAATTTTATTTCTATAGAAAATTTTATCACAATTTTATTTATATAAAAAAATTTCTCAAAATTTTATTTCTATAGAAAATTTTATCAAAATATTATTTCTATAGAAAATTTTATCAAAATTTTATTTCTATAGACAATTTTATCAAAATTTTATTTCTATAGAAAATTTTATCAAAATCTTATTTCTATAGAAATGTGTGTCGAAATTTTTTTTCTTGTGAAAAGTTTGTAAAAATTTTATTTCTATAGAAAATTTTGTCAAAATTTTATTTCTATAGAAAATTTTGTCAAAATTTTATTCTATAGAAAATTTTGTCAAAATTTTATTTCTATAGAAAATTTTGTCAAAATTTTATTTCTATAGAAAATTTTGTCAAAATTCTCTTTCTGTAAAAAATTTTGTCAAAATTTTATTTCTATAGAAAATTTTGTCAAAATTTTATTTCTATAAAAAATTTATCAAAATTTTATTTCTATAGAAAATTTTATCAAAATTTTATTTCTATCGAAAAGTTTGTCAAAATTTTATTTCTATAGAAAAATTTGTCAAAATTTTATTTCTATAGAAAATTTTATTTCTTATGAAAAGTTTGTAAAAATTATATTTCTATAGAAAATTTTGTCAAAATTTTATTTCTATAGAAAATTTTATTTCTTATGAAAAGTTTGTAAAAATTTATTTCTACAGAAAATGTTGTCAACATTTTATTTCTATAGAAAATTTTGTCAAAATTTTATTTCTATAGAAAATTTTGTCGACATTTTATTTCTATAGAAAATTTTGTCAACATTTTATTTCTATAGAAAATTTTGTCAAAATTTTATTTCTATAGAAAATTTTGTCAAAATTTTATTTCTATAGAAAATTTTGTCAAAATTTTATTTCTATAGAAAATTTTGTCAAAATTTTATTTCTATAGAAAATTTTGTCAAAATTTTATTTCTATAGAAAATTTTGTCAAAATTTTATTTCTATAGAAAATTTTGTCAAAATGTTATTTCTATAGAAAATTTTGTCAAAATTTTATTTCTATAGAAAATTTTGTCAAAATTTTATTTCTATAGAAAATTTTGTCAAAATTTTATTTCTATGGAAAATTTTGTCAAAATTTTATTTCTATAGAAAATTTTGTCAAAATTTTATTTCTATAGAAAATTTTGTCAAAATTTTATTTCTATAGAAAATTTTGTCAAAATTTTATTTCTATAGAAATTTTCTCAAAATTTTATTTCTATAGAAACTTTTGTCAACATTTTATTTCTATAGAAAATTTTGTCAAAATTTTATTTCTATAGAAAATTTTATTTCTTATGAAAAGTTTGTAAAATTTTGTCAAAATTTTATTTCTATAGAAAATTTTGTCAAAATTTTATTTCTATAGAAAATTTTGTCAAAATTTTATTTCTATAGAAAATTTTGTCAAAATTTCATTTCTATAGAAAATTTTGTCAAAATTTTATTTCTATAGAAAATTTTGTCAAAATTTTATTTCTATTAAAAATTTTATTTCTTATGAAAATTTTGTCAACATTTTATTTCTATAGAAAATTTTGTCAAAATTTTATTTCTATAGAAAATTTTATCAAAATTTTATTTCTATAGAAAATTTTATCAAAATTTTATTTCTATAGAAAATTTTGTATTTCTATAAAAAATTTTGTCAAAATTTTATTTCTATAGAAAATTTTCTCAAAATTTTGTTCGTATAGAAAATTTTGTCAAAATTTTATTGTTATAAAAAATTTATCAAAATTTTATTTCTATAGAAATTTTCTCAAAATTTTATTTCTATAGAAAATTTTCTATAGATAATTTTTCCCAATATAGTTGCATTCCCAAAAGATAATTAAAATGTGTTCTCATGTGACCAACAATTCTGATAATTATTCACACAATACTTTGAACTTCGTAGGTGATTTTTCTTACTACTATCGTACTTTAGTCGATTTCATAATATCCATATATTACTACTAAACTTGTTTTATTATTTTTTGTTACTTACAGAAAGTTGATACGTCAGCTCTTAGTACGGGTAGCGGAGACTCACATGGTGATCTTATGTCAGAGATTCGCATGGGCTTTGAACTTAAACCAGCTCAAAGTAGAGAATTACCAGCAAATCGTCTTAGCGATGAGCACGTTTCCGGTACAGATGCATTAGCTGATGCTCTACGAAGAGCTCTATTAGATAGAGGACGTGTAATGCAATCCTCCGATGATGAGTCAGAATCATCGGGCAATGATGATGAATGGGATGATTAAAATGGCAAAGCCATAATATATATATATTTATAAGATGTATGTGACCAAAGGTGGAGTCAAAATGAAGTTTAATTTATTCTTCTTCGGGTATGTTTTAAAAGTTTTTTGTTTTGTTTTAATTAATATACCAAATTGAAAAATATTGCTGCCTCTAATTGATGATAGACGAATGTAATGGAACCGTTCTCTATCTTCAAATAATGCGCTGTGTACTTTTTTACAACTTCATTTTGTATATTAGTACATTAGAATTGTGTATATTTTTAAGTTTTGCTGAAAAAAATGTATCGTCTTGTGTATTAATATAAATAACATATACATATATATTTTTTTTGTTCTTTCGTGAGTAAACTATACAAAATAATTCCAAGATCTAAATATATTTTTCTAAATGTTTATTTTGTATATTTATGCATATACAGTTTTCATTGGTATTTATTGAAACTAAAGTTCAAATTTTAGTTACATACGAACCTTAATTCCAAAATATGTTATTATAAAAAACCTATTAATTCGTCTTATTACGGATTTCTTTGCCTTTAACAACAAAGAATCTTTTTTTTTTTATTTTGCCATATTTTTTGTTTATTAAACTTTCAACATAATCAACTTTTAGTTTATTACTTCAGAACGTCGACGGAATAGGGAGCTAGCAATCAAATAATTGTTTATTATGAAAAACTTATTTAAAGGATTTTTATGTCCTAAAATATATGGGAAACTTGAATAGTACCAATGTCTTGAGTACCAAAAGATAAATGCAATATTTCATAAATACCAACAAAGAATTTCAATTCTAAATATGGACGAAACAAAACATAAGTAAAAAATATTTCAAAAACAACGTTGGAGGAAGTCGAAAATGTTCCTGATCGGAGAATGAAGCTGACCATGTTAGCCACAAACGAATATTTGTCGAAGCGCTAATGAAGGGAATTAATTTTTATATCAGCTCAGTTGCAGGCAAAAATGGCTCATCTCTGTTCGTGATGTACCACCAATGATTTTCATCGCCGCAAAAAAAACTATCTTAAAATTACAAGCTTTGATTTTAACTGTGAACAACATGTAAATCTAAATATTATGTCGTTTTCTTTTTTTTTAATATATGCATTTTTCGCGTTTTGCCCGGAATATGACCTTTTTAGATTCTTTTGTAAAAAAAAAACAGCAGTTTGCTTTCGAATTCTGTTGTTGCACACATAGAGAGAAATTGAGAGCATTTCAGCACTGCCGACAAACGAGAGTGCGGCGATTGCCTTGAAAAGCAGAGCTGCGTTTACCTGTTAATGGTGACATGTAACATATAAATGAATGTAGACAAATTTCAATGTTTGCATCTATATTTTATACCAAACAAATATATTTTTATTCCATTTATTTAAGCAATTCAAAGCCTTTAAAGGGCCAATTTAACGAATTACAATGGATTTCATAGAAATCCGAAAAATCGTAAATGTTGTTTATATTTTACTCTTATTGTTTTTGTTTGAGTTCATTTTAATTTCGCCCTGGGATCTAATCACGGCATTCGATATCGAAAAAATTGTCGATACGATTAAAAGTTTGGATTACGGCATTCGATTCGATGGTTTTGAAGATTTCAAAATAAAAAGTGAATTGTATTGCATTATACCTTCGGCTGACGAAAGAGGCGTTCAATTGTTACTTGGAGGAATATAATATTTGGTGGCATGTCAACGTCAATTCTATCGATAATACAAGTGTCTGCCGTCTTAAATAGTGGAAACTCCACTATTCCTACATGGTGGCCCAGAAGCGTTATGTTGTCATGGTATGGTACGGTAATTGCTTGATCACAATCTCTTCGATATCGTTCTTGCCTGTGCGCTTTTTATATGGTTCTTTGCCAAGCTATAATGTTAAAACACTAATATATTTAGTACTTCTATATGGCGAAAACGATGTAAAAAACAAGTGAAACCTGTTTTACTATTAAAATTTACCAATCGAATAAATTTTCGATCAATAAAACTCGATATCGACTCCCTAGACCCGAAAAATTTACATTTCGATCAAAAATTCTGGATATCGAATGCCGTGAATAGCCCTCTGTTTGCGCCTTTGTACGTGGCTGACAGCAACACTTTGTACAGACAAAATGAAGGCATACAAGAAAAAAAAAACACCAGTAGGCATGTTTTCTTTTAGTACTGGGTTGCCAGGACAGAGATCATAGAATAAAGAATATGGAAGAATGGCTATTGAAAACACCAAACCATTGACGGCGCTAGATCCCTACATTTGCAACACTGACAATCAGCTGTTTAAATACAATTTAAATTTTTAATTTACAAATTGACCCAAAATATAAGTTAATATTATAAACCATTTGACGTACTAAAAGTACACACAGAACTCGTTATTCCCGCAGAACATCCCAGCTAAACAAAGCGTCGCCAAAAAAGTAGTGAAAATGTTCTTTTTGGAACCGGAAGTGGTGCAAAATTGGCGCAGAAGTGATGAATTTAACATGGGCTTGTCATAGGACCGATGTCCACTATTTCAACAGCCGTTGCACTGAATTTGCATCACTTTTTAAGGTGTGATCCAATATAAGTTAATATTATAAACTCTTTGACATACTAAAAGTAAACACAGAAGTCGTTATTCCCGCAGAACATCCCAGCAAAAAAAGCGTCGCCAAAAAAGTAGTGAAAATTTTCTTTTTGGATCCGGAAGTGGTACAAAATTGGCGCAGAAGCGATGAATTTAACATGGGCTTGTCATAGGACGGATGTCCACCCTTTCAACATTCGTTGCACTGAATTTGCATCACTTTTTAAGGTGTGGTCCGAATTCAATATTTTGGATGTGAATTATAAAATTGTGTGATATGTTGCCAAATAAATAATTTTTATAATTTTTTTTATAATTTTTAATGCATTCTAACGCTTGTCTAAAACGTTTGACCTCAAATATTATCAAACATGTGCAATTTTTCTAGAATGGATTAGAATTTCTTTCGATACAATTTAAATAATTTGTACCATTTTATTAATTCTTACTCTCTTTTTTAACTTATTTGAAACAAAATAATTTAAAATTTCTTATTAAAAATGTGAAAAAAACGAATTTAAAAAAAAATTGAATCAAAAGAACTACCCGTGTAGTTAAAATAAAGAACATCTTTGGGAGAGCATTTTTGGAAGTGATTTTAATGTTATGCTTTTAGAAGAACTTCCAATTTTTTTGCTGGGATGTTGGAAAATATGCAACACTGGTTATTAAATTTTTAAAAGCATTTACAGAAATGTATTGATGATGATGACACTCCAATACTTTAAATTTAGTTTTATTGAACAAATTAATCACAATAAATAGCTATGGCTAATTGAGAAATCAAAATTTAATTTGGATATACTAGAGAGATTTGCACAGATGAAAAGTTTCGGATAGAACAACAGTGCAACGATAGTTCATGTAAACGATATATCCAATACTAAAAGAAAACAGTCTAAACAAACCTTGTTTAAAATGAATTATTGGAAAAAAGTAACCGTGATTAAATTCCCATTGTCACGGTTACTTTTTTTCAATAATTCATTTTAAACAAGGTTTGCTAAAGACAGTTTTCTTTTAGTATTGGAAATATCGTTTATCGGCCCTTATTAAATTTAAATTCATTCTTTATGTTTCAATCATACTCTGAGGCAAGTAATTTGAATTTAAGTTGAAGATGGGATTCTCTCTCCCTCTTTCTTTTTTTGTTTTTGTTTGTTTTTTTGCTACCAAGTCATAGTTGAGAATACGTATTATGGAATTAAGGTATCAGTATAAAAACAAAATCTAATGAAAAGAACTTCTTAAGTTATAAAATTCTACTAGACAAAGACTCACTCCGATTGCAATTATTTATCTTTATGTACTATATTGTATATTTTCTTTAATATATATATTTTTTTGTTTCTATTTAATCATAGAAATCTAGTCTTTTTTTAAAGTATTTCTTTTTGTAATGTATACAAATAATATAAACCCAATGTTTCCCCCTTTATACTTATACTATATTGATATCTCCATATATGAATGCTGTTTTTTTTTTTTTTTGTTTACTAAAATCATGCATATCCTGCTCAATTTGAAAATAGAAATCAAAACTACTCCATATTTAGATCATACAAACATAAAAATCTATATATCACTACCATTGCGCAGCAATTCAATATAAATTAATTCAATTCAAATATAAATATTTATGTATGTATAATTAAATATAAAGAATATTTTAAATATAATAAATAAAATTTTAAATTAGTAACAATTGTGCCAAATACAAAGAAAATTAATTAAATATTAATGAAAAACAAAAAACAAAACTTACACAACATCACATTGTATCAAAAAAAAAAGAACAAAATAACAATATATAGCAAAAAGTACTGTTAAAAATTTCGAAACGAAATTTTCTGAAACAAAGCAATTGCATACTAAATCTAGATGAATAATTACTAAAAAAAATCCCCTACTATGTATACAAAATATTGCACATGTTTGTTTTTGATTTGATTTGTTTTGTGGTATTTTACAAACTATTTAGATCAAAGGGTTTTAACACCAAATAGCACATTGATCAGATGAGCATAATGTGCGGGACTTTGCCACTGCTTACGAATGTATTAGCGGTGAGTCGAACATTGTATTTAATGAGAAATTGGTCACATGCCTTTTAGTTAGAATATGGATGGGAAAAATTAAGTTGAGAAAATTGTCTATATTTTTTTTATTACTATTCTTTTAGAAAATTCAGAGTCAACTTTTGATAACCTTCATATTTGACACTTTTGCTATTTTTAAAAATCGATTCAAATTCAAGTTTTTTATACCCACCACCATAGAATGGTGATGGGGGTATTATAACTTTGTCATTCCGTTTGTAACACATCGAAATATCGATTTCCGACTATATAAAGTATATATATATTCTTGATCAGGGAGAAATTCTAAGACGATATAACGATGTTCGTCTGTCTGTCGGGATGTCTGTTGTAATCACGCTACAGCCTTCAATAATAAAGCTATCTTGCTTAATTTTCTCACAAACTCGTTTTTTTGTCTTCAAGCAGGTCATGTTCGAAGATGGGCTATATTGGTCCATGCTTTGGTATAGACTCCATATAAATCTACCCCCCGATTTGGTGTCTTGGGCTTCTAGAAACCGTATTTTCTATCCGAATTGCCTAAAATTCGAAACGTAGAGGTATTTTTGGACCATAAATAAGTGTGCCGAAAATGGTGCCTATAGGTCCATGTTTTGGTATAGCCCCCAAATAAACCGACCACCCGATTTGGGGTCTTGGGCTTCTAGAAATCGTATTTTCTATCCGATTTTCCTGAAATTGGAAATTTATACGTATTTTAGGACAAAAAATATGTGTGCCGAAAATGAGGTGTATCGGTCCATGTTTTAGTATAGCTCCCACCCGATTTGGGGTCTTGGGATTCTAGAAACCGTTTTTTCTATCCGATTTGCCTAAAATTCAAAATCTAAAGGTATTTTAGAACCACAAATAAGTGTGTCGAAAATGGTGTGTATCAGTCCATGTTTTTTTATAGCCCCCATATAGACCGATCTCCTGATTTTAGTTCTTGGGCTTCTAGAAGCCTTATTTTCGATCCGATATTCCTGAAATTAGAAATCTAAAGGTATATTAAGACCACAAACAGGTGTGCCGAATATGGTGTGTATCGATCTATGGTTTGCTATAGCCCCCATATAGCCCGATCTTCCGGTTTTACTTCTTCTACAAACCGTAGTTTTTATTAAATTTGCTTGAAATTTGGAATCTAGAGGTTTTTGGGGACCTTAAATAGGTGTTCCGAATAAATTGTGTAGCGCTATAGAATTTGATTTATCCCCCGTATAAACCCGCCCTCCGATTTGGGGTCTAAATTCTGTAGGTTTTTCAGAACCACAACTAGTTGTGCTGAATTTTGTGTATCGGTGCATATTTTTGGCATAGCACCCATATAGACTGATTTCCTGATTTAACTCCTTGGGTTTATATAAACCGTAGGTTTTATCCGATTTGTCTGAAATTGTAACGGATTTAGTTTTTATCGCTCCATTTGGTAAGGCCTCCATATAGACCGATTTCATTACTTGAGGGTATAGAAGGCGCACTGATCATGAAAGTGGCTTGAAACTGAAAGTAAAATTTCCAAATCTAAAGATTTTAGATTTCAAATCAAGGCATTATTTAATAATTTCTATCAAGTAACACGCTACGACGAAGAGTTTTCAAAGATAACTATTATATTTGATTCATGGTGGTGGGTATTTAAGATTCGGCCTGGCCGAACTTACTGCTGTATATACTTGTTCTAACTCTTATTGAGGATACCAAATCTTTAAATCGCTTTTATTTGTAATCTTTAAACTAGTTTTTTATTTGTATAAATAGAGACAAATTGATGTTGATCAAAATCGAAGAATCGAACCATAATGAAAAATTCGAATGATGTAGTTGAAAATTCTTCAAAAATTCTAAAGTCGCGACTTCCAAAGTCGACTCTTCAATAATCGCAAAAGTCGAAAATTGACTTCTTTAGAATTAAAAAAAAAACACAAAAGCCCAAAAATCAACTCTCCAAGTTTGAAAAAAGGCGGGAACTCGAAAAGTTTACTTTTTTAAAATTTGAAAAAATTGAAATGTCTAAGAGTCGACTTTTCCAAATTTTTAAAAATTCGACTTCTAACTCAACGCATATTTTGGAAGGTAATTTCTAGGAATCAGCTGATTACAATTTTTTCCATTGCTGGCACAATTTTGATAGTCAGCGTTTGTTAATTAATATTCAAATATATTTTATTAATGCGATTGGCGTAGGTAGAAGGGTTTGTATGGATGTGCCCTCTTCCCCTACCAAATGCCATGCAGTATTTTTCAAATTATTATTGCTTATCCTTGTATTAAATATTTTGTGTTCATATATACTCGAAATTATTCTTTCTTTTTGAAGTTATTAACAAAGAAAATAATTTTGTAGCTCTGACCCCTTAGTAGGATGTTGCTGGCTACGCCAATATTTAACTGAAAATTGTACCAATTAACAAGTATATACAACAGTAAGTTCGGCCTGGCCAAATCCTAAATACCCACCACCATAAATCTATAATAGTTTCCTTTGAAAACTCTCCGTCGTAGCGGGTTATAAGATAATATATGGAATTACAGGGGGTTTGATGACCGATATTCTCCCAAGCAGATCAGTTCACCCATTACGCTTCTCGAAGATAAATTTCAAAATGCTACCTATGACGACTAGATCAGATTCTGGATTTGTAACAACCTTTTAGGTTTGAGTTTTAGAGGAATCACAAACATCTCGTTTAAGTGAGCAAGGTTTGGTTAGGTGGCAGCCCGATGTATAAGGCTCACTTAGACTATTCAGTCCTTTGTGATACCACATTGGTGAACTTCTCTCTTATCACTTAGTACTGCCCGATTCCATGTTAAGCTCAATGACAAGGGCAAGTGGGCAAGAAAATGATGAAATAAGGCCTTGATTTGAAATCTGATTGAACAAGTAAAATCTGCAAATTATAATTATACACACCAAATTAAGCACACCTAATTGTGGTTCTGAATCTAGGGCCCAAATCGGAGGGCGGGTTTATAGGGGAGATAACAAATATCAAAATCTGTACCGATATTCAATATATTCCGAACTTCGGAGAGGAAATACGGCTATGGTCCTTAAAAAAAACTTTAGATTTTACATTTTGGGCAAATTCGATACAAACTATGGTTTCTAGAAGCCCAAGAAGTAAAATCGGGAGATCGGTCTATATGGAGGCTATAGCAAAACTCGGACCGATAGGCACCATTTTCGGCAAACCTTTTTGTGGTCCTAAAATTCCTCTAGATTTTAAATTTCGGACAAATCGGAGAGAAAATAGGTTTCTAGAAGCCCAAGACCCCAAATCGGGGGGTCGGTTTATATGGGGGCTATATCAAATCCTGGACCGATATAGCCCATCTTCGAACTTGCAGGGCGATAGCGCCTTTATTGAAAGCTGTAGCGTGACAACATACAGATCGAGACACGGACATGATTATATTATCTTTGAATTTCTCCCTGATCAAGAATATATATAATTTACATAGTCGGAAATCGATATTTCGATGTGTAGAAAAATAAAAATTTTAAATAATTTTCTTTTTTTTTTTTAATATTCAATTTGCTTTAAAATGATGACAGAAATGTGTCGCAAAAAAGATTGTCTTCACAATTGATGGTAAGAATTACTTCAATTATTCTTGCGAACCGTAACATTTTTCCTCATATTTCGAAGCAAATACCATATACAGATTTACTTTGTTTTACATTTCCCACTTGTTAAACATTCAAAATAGCAGTATGGCGGCTGATATTGTTGTTTTAGTAAAACTGAGAGTACCTTCCTTCATATACCATGTTCTAACTCTTATCGACATTCGATTATGGCCTCAATCGACTTTTAATAGCGACCAAAATCGATTAATCGAAAAAATTTAATTCAATTTTTATTAATCAATTCAACCCATTTCGGACTACATATTGATAGAAATACAATACATGAGACTTATATATGTATATATACACACATTTTATTTTTTGTGATTCAATCACGAAATTAATTGATGCAATAAATTTTTTAATTGAAATATCTTCAATCACGCAAATTGTATTATCAATCACAGTTTTAATTGGGCATAAACAAATTGTTGATTAAAAAATTAATTGATGTTATTTGAAACATTCAATTACTTTTTTTAATTGATTCAATTAAAAATTTTATTTATGTTGATTGCAAAACTCAATTAATTTTTTGAATTAAAAACGTAACTATTTTCAATTACTTTCCTATGTGAATTTGTGTTTTTAGTTTGATTAAAAAATTAATTGTTTGAAATAAATTTTTATTTAAAAATTAAAAAAAAAATCCATCACTTTAACTGACTTAGTCTTCCGAGTTTGATTAAAAAGTTAATTGTAACAATTAATATATATACACACATTTTATTTTTTGTGATTCAATCACGAAATTAATTGATCCAATTAATTTTTTAATTGAAATATCTTCAATCACGAAAATTGTAGTATCAATCACAGTTTTAATTGGGCATAAAAAAATTATTGATTAAAAAATTAATTGATGTTATTTGAAAAATTCAAATAATTTTTTAATTGATTCAATTAAAAATTTAATTGATATTGACTGCGAAACTCAATTAATTTTTTGAATTAAAAACGTAACTATTTTCAATTACTTTCCTATGTGACTTTGTGTTTTTAGTTTGATTAATAAATTAATTGTTTGAAATAAATTTTTATTTGAAAATTTAAAAAAAAAAAATCCATCACTTTAACTGACTTAGTCTTCCGAGTTTGATTAAAAAATTAATTGTAACAATTAATTTTTTAATTAAAAATTTAAAAATTTTCAATCACTGACTTAATTCACCATCAATTAATGCATCAATTAATTTAATAATTGGAAATATTTTGGTGATATTTTTTTCTGTGTATCCTAAAACTAAAATTTCATAAAAAATGATTTTTATAACCCATAAAAGGAAAACGTAGCTTAGTCCCCATGTTCCCAAATCCACTTCCAGGTGAATGTGAATCAATTCCACGATTTTCGTGTCCTGCAATCCGCTTTCACCGGAATTTTCGTGAAATCAATTCACTTGCAAAAGTCTTGGTGAAAGTTGAATTATGTCCAAGATTGGTGTATTTCCGGTTAAAAAAAAGTACTCGCGTAAAAAATTTGAAATGTTTTATATTTAATACATGAGTTTTATTAAAACTGCGTCATTTTTAATTTAAAAAAAATAATAAATTATAATAGGTCTGTTGATTCGACCTGATTTCCGCCTTAAAGGCCGGTACTCTGTTCGGTTTTCGCGTTGAAACTCCATACAAAATTAAAAAATGCGAAAAACTAGCGAAATTTTTCCATTTGTGGTACTTTGTTTTTTTCGAGTTGAAAAACTGACGTTTATAGCATGGCGCCATTTGCAATGTGAATTAAGAAATAATTTATTTATTAAAACTATTTTTGTGGGTTTATAACACAAACACGGATTATATTTTTGTTCCGAAACTATACAAAGGATCAAAGAAGCAGCAGATCAATTGCCCAAGGAAAATAAAATGTTAATTTTGTAATAACAAACAGCAACCACCAACTTAATTCAATATCGCTCCCTGTAAAATAGCGCTCCAAGTTACCTAAATAAACACCGCTTTCTATGTGCGAAATAATGGTTTCTATAAAAATTTTTCGCAAGAATGAACATAGTACCGGCCTTAAGGTGAGTATTAAGTTCGAGTTTAGGGTAGGTACTATGTTCGGTTTTCGAGTTGAAAACCACTTTATTTTCGCGATTACTTTTCCTTAAATAACCAAAATTATAAATGAAAACAAACTTATTCCTGTAAAGTCTTGCCGAAATCTAGAGGAACAAGAAACTACGCATCAATTGAGTTAATTTGTCTGCTTTATATTGAACTGTTTCAATAAAGTAACCACGAAAATTTCAACGCGAAAATTGAACATAGTACTTACCTTTAGCCACTAAAATCGCCATTTTTTCACGATTACTTTTCTTTAATAATACTTTTTAAGGAATACAAACTTTGTGAAAACTTGCTTTGGGCTATTTCCCATCAAGTTATAATAAAATCTGCAACAAATATGTATAATTTTATGGCTTTTTTTACTAATTTAGTTTTCACTTTAGTGAAAAAATGCGGCTAAACTCGAACTTAATACCCACCTTTAGTGAATTTTTGGGTGATTTGTGCAACCCAGCTGGTTGCAGAAAAGTTCAAAAAAGAGCATGGAATTAAGAACACCAAATTTTCACATTCGTGGATTTGACGTGAATAGTGGAAGTGGATATCGGAACATGGGTGTAGGTTAGGTTCGCTTGTAGGAGCAGCCTGTTACTCTCAGCCACGACTGGAGATGTACGTATGACCTTCATTATTTGAATTTATATTGTTGTCTAATACTCTTTGATCTTGTAATTTGTATGTGCATTATTAGAAACGTTTTGTAAATGAAAATGTGCCTATGCAACATTTTCTTTGTTAAATCCGTGTTACAAAAGTAAATAGAAACAAAATAATTACTATACAGTACATATTTCTGTATAATGTACTCCTGCATACTATATAGTAGCAATATATATACTTATATATTTACTATAACAAATCTATAAAAAAAATATCTAGGAAATATATACCGATTTGAACATATTTAGAGATTAAAAAAAATTTTTTTGACTTTGGTATGTGTATTTTTGGAAGAATTCAAATGAAAGACTTTATACTATATATATTTGGACTATTTGATATCTTATGATAAATTTATATAATAATTATTAGAAACAAAAACTCTCTTGTAACTTAATAAAAGAAAAAGTAAAAAAAAAACAATAATTATGCAAATCGTGCGGAAACAATTTTTCAAAATAAACTTATACATATAAATATTAACCTATACAAATGACATTATATTATCAACTCTTTGGTTTTTATTTTCTATTACTAGTTATGACCAAAAAAAATATTAAAAAAAAATATTTAGATTTGATTTAGAAAATAATTTGAGTTTTTGCTTCCTAATTCCATGAAATTTTAACATAAAAACTAAATAACAAACAACAACAAAAAATGAAAATAAAAATTATTTTTGAGTGAAAAGCATTTAATGCAATTTAAATAAATTGAAAATAACTAATCCTAAAATAAAAATTATTCTGAGTTTTTTCTTTCAACTTATGTGTGATGTTTTTTAATGTAAAACTAATGAAAATAGCATTTTACACCAAGTCTATTAGTTGTAATACAAATAAATTTTATTTTATTTAAAGAAAAACAACAAAACTTTATAGTGCTCAGTTAGAAGACGATGTTTAGTTATCATAACTGTAACGCAATTAATTATATTAAGATAAATTAAGTCATTAACAATATTATATCTTTAAATGTATAAAGTGTATTATTACAGAAAATAAAACCAATAATAACAATACGTATATATTAAAATATTATATAACTATAATTATCCAAAAATATGATTGTTTAATTCAAAATCTAAAACAATTTAACTCAAACAATAAAAAATATATAATTAAATTAGAAAATATAACATAATTTTGAAATTTAGGTGTATTATAGTAACTTATAAAACATATATAAATAAACTTACAACAAATTCTAATTGAAAGTGTTTTATTCTAAGATAGAGTACAAGTTACCTGGAAAAAAGTGCTACCAATTCAAACCAGCATATTTATTTTGTGTGAAATATTTTGTCTAACTCAAATGACAAAGATGCGTGGTAGTAATCTAAATTTCAGAGTGCATTTATTTTTGCTCGTTTGTGTAGCTTTTGGACGCTCTACAACAAGCTGAACGAATGTAAGAATGCTAGTATTGTGGTTAATTGCAGCGCAGCGTTTATTACCTAGCTTTCTGGATTGTAGCTTATTACAATCCACGCTTTGTAAACCATGCTTTGTAAATCTAATTTTCAATGGTTTGGGGGGGGTGGTAACGAGTTATCGTCCTTTTCGCTCTAGGACGCTTACTTTAGGAGATATCGCCAAAAGAAGTTTTTCATATAAAAATCTATTTTTTTTAGGATTTGGGTGGATTTTAAATTTTTTTGGTGGTTTTCACGATTTATCGTCCGTTTCGCACTAGGACGCTTAGTTTAGGAGTTATGACCTAAAATTTTTTTTTTTTAGGATTTGGGTGTTTTTTCAATTTTTTGGAGTAGGTTACGAATTATCGTCCTTTTCGCTCTAGGACGCATATTTAAGGAGTTATGACCAAAAGTTTTTCATATAATTTTTTTTTTAGGATTTGGGTGTTTTTTTTCAATTTTATGGCGGTGGTCACGAATTATTGTCCTTCTCTCTAGGACGTTTAGTTTAGGAAATATGGCCAAAAGAAGTTTTTCATATAAAAATTTCGAATTTTTTGAGGATTTTTCAATTTTTTGGGGGTGGAGATATGGGCACAAGAAGTTTTTCACATAAAAAATTAATTTTTTTAGGACGTGGGTGGATTTTTAATTTTTTTGCGGGTGGTCACTAAGTATCGTCCTTCTCGCTCTAGGACGCTTAGTTTAGAAGTTATGGCCAAAATAAGTTTTTCATATAAAAAATTAAATTTTTTAGGATCTGGGTGGATTTTGCAATTTTTTTTAGTGTGGTCACGAATTATCGTCCTTTTCGCTCTAGGACGCAAATTTAAGGAGATATGGCCAAAAATATTTTTTAATTTTTTAATGGATTTTTCAATTTTTTTGGGGTGGTCGCGAATTATCGTCCTTTTCGCTCTAGGACGCTTAGTTTAGGAGTTATGGCCAAAATAATTTTTTCATATAAAAATTTCATTTTTTTTAGGATTTAAGTGGATTTTTCACGAATTATCGCTA
Source organism: Haematobia irritans (assembly GCF_050003625.1). Lineage (NCBI taxonomy): Eukaryota > Metazoa > Arthropoda > Insecta > Diptera > Muscidae > Haematobia > Haematobia irritans. The sequence continues at coordinate 155,564,192 of NC_134397.1, read as the reverse complement.
TCGGATGGTCACGAATTATCGCCCTTTTCGCTCTATGACGCTTAGTTTAAGAGATAAGGCTAAAAGAAGTTTTTCATATAAAAATTTCAATTTTTTAGGATTTGGATCGATTTCGCAATTTTTTGGGTGTGGTTACTAATTATCGTCCTTTTCGCTCTAGAACGCTTAGTTTAGGAGATATGGCTAAATAAGTTTTTCATATAAAACTTTCAAGTTTTTTAGGATTTGGGTGGTCACGAATTATAGATTTTTTTGCTTAGTTTAAGAGATATGGCTAAAAGAAGTTTTTCATATAAAAATTTCAATTTTTTAGGATTTGGGTCGATTTTGCAATTTTTTGGGTGTGGTCACTAATTATCGTCCTTTTCGTTCTAGGACGCTTAGTTTAGGAGATATGGCTAAACAAGTTATTCATATAAAAATTACAACTTTTTTTAAGATTTGGGTCGATTTTGCAATTTTTTGGGTGTGGTCACTAATTATCGTCCTTTTCGCTCTAGAACGCTTAGTTTAGGAGATATGGCTAAAAATTTTTCATATAAAAATTTCAAGTTTTTTAGGATTAGGGTGGATTTTGCAATTTTACAGGGGTGGTCACGAATTATCGCCCTTTTCGTTCTAGGACGCTTAGTTTAAGAGATATGGCCAAAAGAAGTTTTTCATATGAAAATTTCAATTTGGGTGGATTTTTCAATTTTTTGGGCGTGGTCACGAATTTTCCTCCTTCTCGCTCTAGGACGCATAGATTAAGAGATATGGCCAAAAGAAATTTTTCATATAAAAATTCATTTTTTAGGATTGGGTGGATTTTTCAATTTTTTGGGGTGGTCACGAATTATCGTCTTTTCGCTCTAGGACGCTTAGTTTAGGAGATATGGGCAAAAGAAGCTTTTCATATAAAAAATTCAATTTTTTTTCACTTTTATGGGGATTGTCACGAATTATGGCCCTGTTCGCTCTAGGACGCTTAGTTTAGGAGATATGGTTAAAAAAAGTTTTTCATATGAAATTTCAATTTCTTAAGATTTGGGTGGATTTGTCAATTTTTTGGTGTGGTCATGAATTATCGTCCTTTTCGCTCTAGGACGCTTAGTTTAGGAGATATGGCCAAAAGAAGTTTTTCATATGAACATTTCAATTTTTTAGGATTTGGGTCGATCTTTCAATTTTTTGAGTGTGGTCACGAATTATTGTCCATTTCGCTGTAGGACGCTGAGTTTAGGAGATATGGCTAAAAAATGTGTTTCATATGAAAATTTACATTTGTTAGGATTTGGGTGGATTTTTTTTTTTTTGTGAAAAAATTAAATTTTTTAGGATTTGGGTGGATTTTTCACTTTTATGGGGCCTGTTCGCTCTAGGACGCTTAGTTTAGGAGATATTGTTAAAAAAAGTTTTTCATATAAAAATTTCAAGTTTTTTAGGATTAGGGTGGATTTTGCAATTTTACGGGGGTGGTCACGAATTATTGCCCTTTTCGCTCTAGGACGCTTAGTTTAGGATATATGGCTAAAATAAGTTTTTCATATAAAAATTAAAATTTTTTAGGATTTGGGTGGATTTTTCAATTTTTTTGGTATGGTCACGAATTATGGCCCTGTTCGCTCTAGGATGCTTAGTTTAGGAGATATGGCCTAAATAAGTTTTTCATATAAAACTTTCAATTTTTTAGGATTTGGGTCGATTTTAAAATTTTTTGAGAGTGGTCACGAACTATCGTCCTTTTCGCTCAAGTACGCTTAGTTTAGGAGATATGGCCAAAATAAGTTTTTCATATAAAAATTTCAATTTTTTAGGATTTAGGTCGATTTTAAAATTTTTTGAGTATGGTCACGAATTATCGCCCTTTTCGCTCTTGTTTAAGAGGTATGGGCAAAAGAAGTTTTTCATATAAAAATTCATTTTTTTTAGGATTTGGGGGGATTTTTCAATTTTTTGGGGGTGGTCACGAATTATTGTCCTTTTCGCTCTAGGACGCATATTTAAGGAGATATCGATAAAAAAGTTTTTCATATAAAAATTTCTATTTTTTTTTTGTTTTGGGCGGATTTTCCATTTTTTTTTGGGTGGTCACGAATTATCGTCCTTTTCCCTCTAGAACGCATATTTAAGGAGATATCAATAAAAGAAGTTTTTCATATAAAAATTTCAATTTTTTAGGATTTGGGTGGATTTTTAAATTTTTTGGGGGTGGTCACGAATTCACGTCCTTCTCGCTTTAGGACGCTTAGATTCGGAGATATGGCCAAAATAAGTTTTTCAATTTTTTGTGGGTGGTCACAAATTATCGTCCTTCTCGCTCTAGGACGCTTAGATTAGGAGATATGGCCAAAATAAGTTTTTCATATAAAAATTTCATTTTTGTTAGGATTGGGTGGATTTTTCAATTTTTGGGGGTGGTCACGAATTATCGTCCTTTTCGCTCTAGGACGCTTAGTTTGGGAGATATGGGCAAAAGAAGTTTTTCATATGAAAATTTAAATTTTTTTAGTATTTGGGTGGATTTTTCAATTTTTTGGGTGTGGTCACGAATTTTCACGGTCACGAATATGGCCAAAATAAGTTTTTCATATAAAAATTTCAATTTTTTTAGGATTTGGGTGGAAAGGACGAATTATCATACTTTTCGCTCTAGGACGCTTAGTTTAGGAGATATGGGCAAAAGAAGTTTTTCATATGAAAATTTCAATTTTTTTAAGGAGATATCGATTTTTTTTTTGGGTGTGGTCACGAATTCTCGTCTTTTTTGCTCTAGGACGCTTAGTTTAGGAGATATCGATAAAAGAAGTTTTTCATATAAAAATTTAAATTTTTTTAAGATTTGGGCGGATTTGTCAATTTTTTTGGGGGGTCACGAATTCTAGTCCTTTTCGCTCTCGGACGCTTAGTTTAGGATATAGGGTCAAAATAAGTTTTTCATATAAAAATTTCAATTTTTTTAGGATTTGGGTGGATTTTTCAATTTTTTGGGGGTGGTCACGAATTATCGTCTTTTTCGCTCTAGGACGCATGTTTAAGGAGATCTGGCCAAAAGAAGTTTTTTATATAAAAATTTAATTTTTGTTAGGATTGGGTGGATTTTGCAATTTTTAGGGGTGGTCACGAATAATCGTCCTTTTCCCTCTAGGACGCATATTTAAGGAGATATGGCCAAAAGAAGTTTTTCATATAAAAATTTAATTTTTTTAGGATTTGGGTGGTTTTTTCAATTTTTTGGGGGTGGTCACGAATTATCGTCCTTTTCGCTCTAGGAGATATGGCCAAACTAAGTTTTTCATATAAAAATTTCAATTTTTTTAGATTTTTCAATTTTTTGGGGGTGGTCACGAATTATCGTCCTTTTCGATCTAGGACGCTTAGTTTAGGAGATATGGCCAAAATAAGTTTTTCATATAAAAATTTCAATTTTGTGGTCACGAATTATCGTCCTTTTCGCTCTAGGCCGCTAAGGTTAGGAGATATGGCCAAAAGAAGTTTTTCATAAAAAATTTCAATTTTTTAGGATTTGGGTGGTTTTTTCCAATTTTTTGGGGGTGGTCACGAATTATCGTCCTTTTCGCTCTAGGACGCGTAGTTTAGGAGATATGGCCAAAATAATTTCTTCATCTAAAAATTTCAATTTTTTTAGGATTTGGGTCGATTTTGCAATTTTTTGAGTGTGGTAACGAATTATCGTCCTTTTCGCTCTAGGACGTTTAGTTTAGGAGATATGGCTAAAAGTAGTTTTTCATCATGGATTGGGGATGGTCACGAATTATCGTCCTTTTCGCTCCAGGACTCTTAGTTTAGGAGATATGGCCAAAAGTAGTTTTTCATCATGGATTTTTCAATTTTTTTACGTTACGCATTATCGTTCTTTTCATTTTTTTAGGATTTGGGTGGATTTTTCAATTTTTTGAGAGTGGTCACGAATTATCGTCCTTTTTGCTCTAGGACGCTTAGTTTAGGAGATATGGCCAAAAGAAGTTTTTCATATAAAAATTTCAAGTTTTTTAGGATTTGGGTGGATTTGTAAACTTTTTGGGGATGGTCACGAATTATCGTCCTTTTCCCTCTAGGATGCATATTTAAGGAGATATGGCCAAAAGGAGTTTTTCATATAAAATTTTCAAGTTTTTAGGATTTTGGTGGATTTTTCAATTTTTTTTGGGGTGGTCACGAATTACGTCCTTTTCGCTTTAGGATGCATGTTTAAGGAGATATCGATAAAAGAAGTTTTTCATATAAAAATTTAAATTTTTTTAGGATTTGGGTGGATTTTTCAATTTTTTGGGGGTGGTCACGAATTCTCGTCCTTTTCGCTCTAGGGCGCATATTTAAGGAGATATGGCCAAAAGAAATTTTTCATATAAAAATTTAATTTTTTTAGGATTTGAGTGTTTTTTTCAATTTTTTGGGGGTGGTCACGAATTATCGTCATTTTCGCTCGAGGACGCTTAGTTTAGGAGATATGGCCAAAATAATTTCTTCATCTAAAAATTTCTTTTTTTTTTAGGATTTGGGTGGATTTTGCAATTTTTTGAGGGTGGTCACAAATTAACGTCCTTTTTGCTCTAGGACGCTTAGTTTAGGAGATATCGCCAAAAGAAGTTTTTCATATAAAAAATTTAAATTTTTTAGGATTGGGTGGATTTTTAAATTTTTTGGGGGTGGTCACGAATTATTGTCCTTTTTGGTTTAGTACGCTTAGTTTGTGAGATATGGCCAAAATAAGTTTTTCATATACAAATTTCAATTTTTTTAGGATTAGGATTTTTGTTTTGTGGTCACGAATTATCGTCCTTTTCGCTCTAGGACGCTTAGTTTAGGAGATATCGCCAAAAGAAGTTTTTCGTATAAAAATTTCAATTTTGTTAGGATTTGGGTGAATTTTTCAATTTTTTGGGTGTGGTCACGAATTATCGTCCTTTTCGCTCTAGGGCGCTTATTTTAGACGTTATGGCCAAAAAAAGTTTTTCATATAAAAATTTAAATTTTTTTTTAGGATTTGGGTGGATTTTTCAATTTTTTTGGTTTGATCACGAATTATCGTCCTTTTCGCTCTAGAACTCTTAGTTTAGGAGATATGGCCAAAAGAAATTTTTCATATAAAAATTCATTTTTTAGGATTTGGTTGGATTTTTCAATTTTTTGGGGTGGTCACAAATTATCATCCTTTTCGCTCTAGGACGCTTAGTTTAGGAGATATGGCCAAAATAAGTTTTACATATAAAAATTTTAATTTTCTTAGGATTTGGATGGATTTTTCAATTTTTTGCGGGTGGTCACGAATTATCGTCCTTTTCCCTCTAGGACGCTAAGTTTAGGAGATATGGCCAAAAGAAGTTTTACATATAAAAATTGTAATTTTCTTAGGATTTGGATGGATTTTTTGGGGTGGTCACGAATTATCGTCCTTTTCGTTCTTTCGTGCTTTTTGTTCTAGCACTCTTAGTGTAGGAGTTATGGCCAAAAGAAGTTTTTCATATAAAAAAATCATTTTTTAGGATTTGGATGGATTTTTTGGGGTGGTCATGAATTATCGTCCTTTTCGCTCTAGGACGCTTAGTTTAGGAGATATGGCCAAAAGAAGTTTTACATATAAAAATTTTAATTTTCTTAGGATTTGGATGGATTTTTCTATTTTTTGCGGGTGGTCACGAATTATCGTCCTTTTCGCTCTAGTACGCTTAGTTTAGGAGTTATGGCCAAAAGAAGTTTTTCATATAAAAAATTAAAATTTTTTAGGATTGGGTGGATTTTTAATTTTTTTGGGGGTGGTCACGAATTATTGTCCTTTTTGGTTTAGTACGCTTAGTTTTTGAGATATGGCCAAAATAAGTTTTTCATATACAAATTTCAATTTTTTTAGGATTTGGATGGATTTTTCAATTTTTTGCGGGTGGTCACGAATTACCGTCCTTTTCGCTCTAGGACGCTCAGTTTAGGAGATATGGCCAAAAGAAGTTTTTCATAAAAAAATTCAATTTTTTTAGGATTTGGGTGAATTTTTCAATTGTTTGGGGGTGGTCACGAATTATCGTCCTTTTCGCTCAAGGGCGCTTAGTTTAGGAGATATGGCCAAAATAAGTTTTTCATATTAAAATTTAAATTTTTTTAGGATTTGGGTGGATTTTTCAATTGTTTGGGGGTGGTCACGAATTATCGTCCTTTTCGCTCTAGGACGCTTAGTTTAAGAGATAAGGGCAAAAGACGTTTTTCATATAAAAATTTTATTTTTTTTTAGGATTTGGGTGGATTTTTCAATTTTTTGGGGGTGGTCACGAACTATCGTCTTTTTCGCTTTTCGCATTGTATGGTTTCACAAGTAATTTATATTTTCGGTTTTTTTTTCAATTTTTGGAGATGAGGTCAACATTTTAATTCGAAACTATTTGCGAAACGAATTATTTACTTTGTATTTGTTGTGTAGACTACAGATCAATGGTTTGAAAATTCCTACAAGCTGAAGCGAATAAGAGATAAATATAGAAACTTTAATTTTTTGACATACATATAAAGTTTTTAGGAGCCTGCTGCGTTTGTTTTTATAAGTTGTCCTAATAAAAAATTTTTGTTTTCTGTGATTACAAAGACAGGTCGAATAGAACAATGATGTGTCGTGGGTGAAATTTCCACTATCAGTTGTGGGAAATGCAATGACGGCATAATATACATTGAGAAACGCCGATATTTTTATACACACATGTAGATTTGATTTAGTAGACATTTTATTTAATTAATATTAAATACATATTAACCATCAAAATCACTTTCTTCGCTATCTAATTCCGTCCATTTTTTGTTCGTGTTTGTTGTTTGCAATATTCCGGTCGCCATTATTAACCGATTTGGATGAAATTTGGCACAACGTGTTTTCTTGGTAAAAGGACGAACGCTGTTGAATTTGGAAAAAAATCGGATCAAAGTTAGATATAGCCCCCATACATATGTATCGCCCGATTTCGACAAATGAGAACATATCGCGCTTATTTACTTGATGAGAAAAATTCGCTATTCTTATCATCACTATTTCTAGAAAAATTAAATTTATTTTAGAATGGGCAAGTTTGGGCAAACAAACTTTACAACACGTAAAAGTATACGTGTTCGCGAACAATAACAAATGACGGTTTTCGTTAACAAACGTTAACTCTAGAACTATTCCTCGCAAATTTACGTATGTACTAAAATTTTCACAAATAAACAGCACTGTTGAAAACACAAATACAAGTTCAAAAACAAAAATATTTTTAAAATGTTTAGAACATTTTAAGCTACTTATCTCTCCTCTTAGAATCCTTATTAAAAAGTTTTCTTTATTCTCTTTTATTGCGAAAAAAAAGTAAACACTATTTTTTCAATTTTTTTGTCTCTTTGATTACACGCAAATTGCATTAATTTTGGTAAATATTGACAGCATTTTGCTCATGAACAGGGCTGCCAAGTTTTAAGTTTACTTTCGATTTGTATTTTCCAAGATGTTCTAAAGTAATTTCAATTGGAACATCTAATAATTTTTCACTTTGAAATTTTGACTTTTTGTCGCTGTTTTGCGATTTCCGCCCATAGTGCATTGATAGGCATGCGGGATAAAAAGTCGAAAAGCCTTTTGCATATCTTAAACTGAAATCAATTAGAAGATTTTCTCATGACATCGAATACATTTTTTAATATAATTTTATTCGTAAAAAAGATATACAAAGAAGAAACAATTGTTTATTAAAAAATATATAATTCAAATATCTCAAAAATCCTCCAGTATAACAAATGACACTTCAAAATTACTTATATGATTATATAATATATGAAAATTGGAGAACATTATTTTACTAATCAGGTATTGAGTTATTGCATATTATATTCACTTTGGTTAGTTTAGTTTTAAATACAACCTTCTAGTGTATAGTGTGGAATGTATTTAGTGTGGAATGGGTTTACAATTTGGATTTCGATTTCTTCTTGATCATGTCGCGCAGAACTCGTCTTAAAATCTTACCACTGGGATTTTTGGGAATTTCATCAACAAACATAACACCACCACGTAACCTTTTAGCAGGGGAAGCACGTTCCGCAACAAAATCTATTACATCCTGTTCGGTAAGGACAACATTGGCTTGTTTTACTACAAACGCCATTGGCAATTCGCCACTTTCTTCATCTGGTTTACCAATAACAGCAGCATCCTTGATCTTATCGTTTGTCAAAAGAAGTGCTTCGATTTCGGCAGGTGGTACTTGGAAACCTTTGTATTTAATTAACTCCTTAATGCGGTCAACAATGAAAAATTCAAAATCGTCATCATAATAACCAATATCACCAGTGTGCAACCATCCGTCCACTATTGTACTTTGAGTTGATTTTGGATCTCCAATATAACCTTTCATAATGCAATCGCCCTTGAAGCATAGTTCTCCACGTTGATTTGGGCCCAATACTTTACCAGTGTCAGGATCTATTACCTTGGCGTAAAGGCCAACCTTCAAAGCACCAACACTGCCTGGTTTACATGCGTTATCGTTTTGCACCAGCAGACTTAATGTAGATTCGCTAAGACCATAGCCTTGGCGAATAATTGGTACACCAATACGTTCCTTAATTTGATCCTCAGTTTCTTTACTTAAAGGAGCAGCTCCGCAGAGCAATACCAACAACGAGGATAGATCATATTTATCCACCATAGGATGCTTAGCTAAGAAAACCATCAATGGCGGCACCATAAAAGCCATCAATATACGATACTTTTCGATGGCACTCAAGAACATGTGATCGTCAAATTTGGGTAGATACACTAAAACAGAGCCCATACATGATGTTGTGATTAATGTTAAGCAGCCAAAGGCATGGAACCAGGGTATAACAGTCAACATTTTAATTTCGCCTAGGGGTATAGCAGTCGGTTCTCTAGAAAGTAGAATCAATTGTTTGTAATAGACAATACAGAGGGGGTTTTGTATATTAATATGAACTTATGTGCTAAATTGAGTTCTTAAAAGATATCGTTATAGAGCCCAATTCCACAATGTAATGAGTTAATGATTATGATTGAATTCTGCACAATTTTTCTCAAGTTCCTATATAGTTTCTCAAGTTTGATATAGTTATACAGCCTATGACAGCAATAATTCGGCAGCCAAGATTGTGTTCTGAGTTGAATTATTTAGTAGTTTTTAAGATGACTTTAATATTTAAAAATACATTTCACAATTAAGTATTGATTTTATGTTAAGTTAATCCAATTTCTCTCAGCAGCCAATTTCTCTTAGTGCCATCGTGATTGCGTATTGCTTCTATATCCGCTATTATGATACTAAAGCCCTTTACGATGTCTTCGTGAACTTTTCTGTCTTCACACAAATGCTGTTCTGCTTCCAATCGTTTTCTTGCTTTGTTTAACTCCCTAATAGTCCTGCTAATGTTTGGGTTTCCCATTCAAAATCTTCATCATCCTAGTACCTGTTACTATCCTCATAGCTCTTTATTAATATGTTACACCTGCTCGTTGACCTTGTCCTCATGGCTAATCATTCCACAAATTCAGCAATTGTATCATCTTCCCAGATATTGCTCCAAACGCATTCTACACCGTAACTTCGACCATCTGGAATAGTAGACGCTATGGTATGGGTTTAGGTTCTGTTATACGAGAAATATCATTCAAATGACACTAACGAAGATTCTTCTTTCGACCAAACAATTTCTATTATACTTAGATATTTCTTGATCCAATCGGTTATTGTGGTAGTTATAGCCGATGATATAAAAAATTCAATCTTGATACTTTTAGGCTTTGATGTGGAAGTCGTACTTTCATTCCCAGATTACTGCTAAATATATCACGATGTCCTAAGCTTGCTATGGACTATTGTACTTACAGGGAAATTTACATATTCTTGCTAAATTTCAGCTTTCGTTGGATTACTGCTGGCTTTATACTGATATCATTTTTGTTGCTCTACTGGATTTGATAAACTAGAATAGCAGAATTGTAAAACGTTGTTTGTGTACACAGGGTCCAATTACTTTGGTAAGAATCTTCAAAACTCTGTTATTATAAGATTGATATGCGTTTGCCATGCGATCCTATGCTTCGCCATGCGACCCATTGCTTTCTTTTCTATTTCGAACTAGCCTAAGGATTCATTCATTCAGAGTTTCCTTTAGGATAAGTATGGTGGCAGCCTCTCTGTACAAATACACTTGACATTATCAATGAGAGTACTTCGCTCTTTTAAGCTCAATGGTGGTAACTTTTTATAACCGTGTTGGAACGACCCATAACTCTATGTGGCATATCTTAGATAATCTTTGAAATGCTCAGAAAAGTCACTATTATTACTGATAGGACATATTTTTCTACGCTAACTTTCAATAGATTTTGATTTTAAAATAATGGCTAAATTTTAACTCAATGCAATATACCATGTCGATATATCATTTTGAATCTGTTTTTATCGCAGTTTTGTTGGCGATAATGAACACAAGCCAATTTGTTTAGAAATTCACCGAAACCAAATAAAATGTTATTAACTCTTTATATTTTCATTATCAAGGACCTAAGATTAACTCTAGCACTTGTAAAATTTGATTTAGCGTTGTTGGCTTTCCATCATATATTTTCTAGCCTTCAAAAGTTACCTTGCATTATTAAAATGTCTAAAAGATGTATATCGATTTCGGTTAAATCGACAAAAGTTGACTATCAATATCGTTTTGTGCAAATATTTTGTTATCACTGATATATACAATTTTACACCAAAAGTTCATGGTGAAAGATTTCGGATTTTGCAAATGAGGTAATGAAAAGAAATTGAAAAATTGTGTAATACTTACAATTGTGAATCGATTGTAGACAAAATATTTGATTGCGTCAATTGAACTCCTTTTGGCAATCCAGTAGTACCGGACGAGCATACAATCAAAGCGACATCATCGTCCTTATTCGCCACTATACATTCATATGTGTCTTTGGATGGAATTTTTTTACTTTCCATCAACTCATTAAAGGCTAATACGTGCGAATTTGCGGCATGACTGCCAAATACCACGACTTTCTTGACGAATGAGTTGTTCTTTGCGACCTTTGTTATGCGGTCGATTGTTAATTTGGAAGCAAATACTACTTTGGGCTTGGAAAGATTTAAAGCATGGTGGACCTCACCTAAGATAAAAAACATAATTTCATTAATAACCAAAATAAGAACCAAATGTTTGCATTTTTACTTACGTTCAGAATATGTAACATTCAGCGGGGCTACAGTGGCATTGACTGCGAATGCGGCATAAAGTGTTATAGCGTATTCAACGCAATTTTCGCTAGATAATCCGACAACATCATTTTTCTTTACACCCAAGTGCTTTAAAACATGAGCCAAACGCACAATGGACTTGTACATATATTCGGCCGAGTACTCCTGACCGGTAACAGCATCAATCTAAAAAAAAAAAAACTTTTATAAATGTATGCCAAAAAATTGAGTTAAATATAATCAGTATCAATAATTGACATCTAATTCACTAGATGTTTTGTTAAAAAAGAAGTCGAAGTTGGATATCGATGCATACCACAAAACTAACAATCTCTTATCATTGAAATAGATATTGAGTTATAGTGAAATATTTCCATCAGACACTCATTTTTCGTCAATATTTCAAGCAATATCGTTCCGCAAACAGCGTATTCGCCTAATTTGGTTGCGCGTAACTGTGACTGTTGTTTCGAGTGGATAGAGGAGATATGTAAAAACTGAATCGAAGAAGGTGCTGTTGGCTATACCGAAAAGCAACAATTTTGGTTGTTTTGAGTATTGGAAAAAAATTGGGCATAAGTGTATTTTGTAGAAAAAAAAAATTTGACAAAAACTATTAGCCCCTAGTTTTAGTACCAGATTAAAATAAAGAGACGCAAAAATACTTTGTGATTAGAAATATTAAAAAGATGTTCAATCAAGTTTTTTTCTCCACTAGCGATTGCAGCCCTGCCTGATTTTGTAGGATTTTTTCTTCTTTTCACGTATATTTATGTATTTATGATATAGTAAAATTTTTAAAGTTATCGTGAACAAATTCTTATGTATGTTACGAGAGTGTTTGAGTGTGTTGGGTGCGTGACTATGTCGGTGAGTGTGACGTGGTACTCACCTAGGCTCATGAATGAATTTATGTTTTTCACTCAGGTAGAGAGTGTGCGTGAGTAGTTAAAAACGTGTTGTTTACGTCTGTATTTGAAGTAATGGTTTTCATTTCAGGGACGTGGGGGAAATGAGCTTCCTTAGAGATGTATGCGCACATTCACAAGAGAAAACGAAAGCCGTACTCACGCACGAACAAATTTTGACTCTCGACAAATTCACGATATAGTAAATGTTTCGCCAGTCAAATGAATGTTAATTATTGAATTAAAAAAAACCCTGGAGTGTGAAATTAATCGTTAGCGAGATTTTGCAAAAATGTTATGTTTTATTCAAGCTCATGCACAAAATATTTGATTTATTCCCAATCTCGGGTGACATGATTATTTTGTGTCACGCGTATTCGTCTAGCGAATATTCCATCTATCTTACATGACCAAGAATATTCCATTGTGACTGTGAGAGTTAAATTTACCTTCAAATTCCTAGTTCAAGCCCGATCATAAACCCGAGCATGTACCTTGAAGGTAACGAAATTATGTATTGCTTATATCTAAATAGAAGGAAGCGTTTCGGCCAAGGACTTCACGATGTTGACATTATAATCCTCATAAACAATTCAACCATTCTGAATGTCAAAGTAGGAAGGTCTTACCAAGGTTTATAAGTTTTAGTGTCATTTTTATAATAATTTATCATGTTCCCTCGAGCCACCATGGTTATTTCAAACATTCATAAAATAATTTTTTTAGTATACCCGCATAAAATTAATTTTTATGCACACGACTATAAGTCCCGCCCATAGTAACTCTTGCCTAAGCTGAAAAAACTTATCGAAGCACCCAAGCATGCGGGGTGGAATTGCAAAATGAGGTAATATGTATGTCTAATACAATTACATGACAGTATTCATGTAATTGTTTTCATCTTTTAAGACTGGCCTCGATTGATATCCTACCATATCTTTGAATATTCCAAGCTTACCGCTGGATTTTAATATGATGTTTTTAACTCCAAATGAACGATGCGCACTGGATACCAACAGAAAAAAATCTTACGTATTAAATTTTTGACCGAATTCTATGAAATCAAGTTTGTTGTATTTAATACATCATAGCGCTATTTCTAAAAAAAACATGTTTTTCCGGAAAATTTGTTGTAATCTGTAGTCAAAAATAAAAATAAATTTTGACCAAAAATTCAAAAAATTACAAATTTGAAGTTAAATAATATTGATCAGAGTAGAGGTGTGCACGTGAATTGTCGTGACTCACGAAAATTTTCGTGATTCGTGGGTCACGCTCATGACAACAGCGTGAGTGTGCGTGAGTCACGAAAATAATATCTTCGTGAGTGTGCGTGAGTAACGAATTACACTCACGAAAATATTCCTGCTCACGAACATAAAACACTTAAAAGTTAAATTCAATTACAATTTTAGTGACACCTGGGATGTTAAGAGTTTAAAAACACTCTCGATTTTAATAATGCTCATTTTTCAGACACTTCGGTAAGGTAAATTAATCATAAAATTATTCGTGCGTCACGATATTTTTCGTGAGTACATGACATACATAAAGATGCTGTAATAAAACTATGCAGTTTCGTATTATGTCATAGATCTTTTAATGATGTGAAAATCTTGGCTTTACAATGGAATCTAAAATGGTTTGAATTTTAAATGATTTATTAACTACTTTGTGTCGCTCTTTGGACCATTTCAGGTTGGCTTATCGCTCTTTGTTATCACTTAACAAATACATTTGAAAATTATACCTTGTGTTATCTAACTAATAGAACCCCCAAGTGGTTGTGAGATATCTCTACCTCTAAACCATAGTATGCTAAATCGATGTTAGAATGAAGTAAATAACTATTCAGAAAATTAATACAAATGAGTATGGTAATCAATGTCTTCCAAAAAACGCCAAAAACACTGGAACAGCTACTACATAAACTTTGGATTATTCCACAATTAGGCGAAACAACTTCATTATATTTATCTTTATTACATTATATTTGAAACACAAATTCTTATTTAACCTATACCAATATCATAATTTTAATACACAACTTTAGCAAGTTTTACATTTTTAATTTTTATTTTATCTATTAACCATCGATCAATAATAAGTACATCGCGATCGGTTAAATATCTCTTCCCTTTTTTAACGACAATCTTTGCTACAGGGACCAGCAGAATTACTCCAAAATGATCACAGACAAGCGACACTTAGTGGTATAATACATTATACAGACAGGCGAGCCAATGAGATAATCATTATCTCCCAGCAAAAAAAAAATGGAAGGTAATCTTGTAGGTAAGCTTATTTATAAATTAATAACCAGTTATTAATTGGCATCCCTCCGGATTACATTTACATACGCATGTCCTAGGAGGAAAGTACTTCCTCCCAGGCATACCTTTGGCCATGAAATTAGTAGTGCTTTTAAAGCATATAATCACCGAATATGTAATCACTTCTTCGTAGATATACCAAAGTTTGCAAGATATTGACAACTCTCACCGATTACAATGGATCAAAATATGGCGAGTAATTATATAATATGAACACTATTTGAATAGAAACGAATATTGCAGAAATAAACAAAAATGTAACAAATCATCTAAACAAGATCACACTTAAAAAACAAATAAAAGTTGGTTGTTAAAGGGAGTTTAATTCATGTTTTACGTTATAATAAGCCTAATAGACCACATTAGGTTTGAAATCGACTAAAGGTGGATTTGAAATCCCTTTTTATAAGGCAAATGGCAGTTGAAATCTAGTTAAAGTCGATTTTGAAAGTGTAATGTGAATGAGGTATAATATTCTATTTTATTACGTCATTAGCAGCCAAATGCATTACATTTTGAGAATAACAATTCGAAAATTACCAAGAAGTATTTATTATTGTCATTACAAGCTAGTCATTATAATTCACCGCAATGTAATGCAATGTGTAATGACAACTTTACTCCTGGTAATGCAAATTGTAACGAGATGTGGTTACCTAGTTTTTGCTGGGTAAAGTAACGGAAATTAAAAAAAAATGGCGTGGTATTTCTTATAAATTATTTGCCATATAAAACAGATTCTCTTGATAAGATAATACTCCAGGTTATAGAGGTGATTCCTAAAAAAAACTGTAGCTGAAACGGCGAGCAATACCAAAATTAATGCGGTAACAGATGTCCGACCACCGCCCATAAGACCGAAAGCAACATCGCAAAATATGTCAATCAACTAAAGATTCATCGGCCGGAGTTACACCCTGCTACAACATCAGCAATGTAATAGTTGTAGATCACTAGTAATCAAAATAACCTTTATAATTGTAGCGGATTAGTTGCTGTAAGCCGAAGCTTACTAATTATTATTACAGAAAAATGTTGCAGAAAATTTTCAAAATTTAAAAAAATTATTGTGAAATGGCAAATTGTTAAACTGTATATATGTTAAGTTTGACAATATTCGCATGCGAGAACAATTTTTTTTTCAAATGTTGTCAAATCATGGATGGAAAAGATCCAACCCATTGACGGCGTTGGTTAGGTTAGTTCAGGTATAATGGCAGCCCGATATTTAAGGCTCAGTCCATTGTGATACAATAGGTTAGGATAAAGTGGCAGCCCGATTTATTGTTAGGCTCACATAGACTATTTAGTCCATTGTGATACAACATTAACTAAAAGTACCTATTACGTATGGGCACTTCTAGTTTTAACCGCTGAACCTACTCGATTATTTTCTTTTGTTGAACCAACCAGATTGTTCCAAAAACATTAGCAGACTGCTTAAGTTAACATTTTCCAGGTTCGCAAGTAATCTAAAGCTGTATACTCCTAATATTCGCTTACGCCTTAACGTGGGTATTAAGTTCGAGTTTAGCCATAAAATCATCATTTTTTTCACTAAAGTGAAAACTAAATTATATTTGTTGTAGATTTCATTATAACTTGATGGGGAATATACCAAAGCAAATTCTCACAAAGTTTGTAATCCTTAAAATGGATTACTAAAGAAAAGTAATCGTGAAAAAATTACGATTTTAGCGGCTAAACTCGAACATAATACCCACCTTTAAGGTAAGTACTATGTTCGCTTTTCGAGTTGAAATGTTCGCGGTTACTTTATTAAAACAGTTTAATGTAAAGCAGATAAATTAACTCAATTAATGCGCAGTTTCTTGTTCCTCGTCAAGACATTATGGGAATATTTATGTCTGTTTTCATTTATAATTTTGATTATTTCAGGAAAAGTAATCTCGAAAGTAAAGTGATTTTCAACTCGAAAACCGAACATAGTACTCACCTTTACACAAAATGCAGGATATACACACAAGAGGTGTTTAATCGATTCCTTTTCTTCCGCATCATGACAACTCACGCAGTAGTTTTGCAAAGTCGCCTATCAGGCAGCGACCCGTTATAGCAAATATCAGGAGTGATATCTGACGTCTTCAGTATACTAGCATATCTAATGTGCGGTTTAAGTTTAAATAGGGCCATATTTGCTTGATGTCATTACAACCCTTACAATCCTGCCATCGGAGATTCGCATCATAACAGCATCCCGCAGTATGAGCTTGCATGTAGCCAGAGGCATACCAACCGATTCTAGTTCCCCTGGAACATGTGAGATAGTTCCTAGCCTTGCCAACTCATCCGCTTCGAAGTTCCCCGGTATGTTCCTATGGTCAGACACCCATATTAGATGAATATTGTACTGCAGGTTGATTGTCTGAGTATATATTAATGTCAGCATTTGTTGGAACATTAATTCTCAGCCAAATCACTACCTCCCTTATTGCTAATATTTCAGCCTGAAAAATACTATCGTGATTACGTAATCTTTTCGCTATTCGAAGTTCCAGGTCTTTAGAATATACTCAGCGACCCACTTGCCCATCCAATTTGGAACCATCAGTATAGAAATCTTTGTGGTGATCTTTTTCTTATCACTGATTGCTATGGTTAACTCAATGTAAAGGAAACTCCTTTTTATCGCCGAGTCCGAAAGACGTAATTCGCCTATTCAAATTGAAAAGAAATCGCAAAAACAAGAGTTTCGTACGGAAGCCGAAGGAACTCGTCTTAATTTTATCAATTATGATAAATATTTAAATTAGTTTTACAGGTAATTCCACACCTTTCTATAGATTCTTTAACCATTAAAAAATCACTATGTCGACTATGGAACTATAAAACCGAGTATATAAAAAATAAAATTTAATTTACCAGAGCAGCTTTATCTCCAAAACTCTTATATTTCTCCATAACATAGTGTCCCAATGATTTGTAGCTCTTGGTTTCGGTGCCAGTTACTGGACCACCATATACAATATTTCCCGGTAACAATGTAGCCATGATGATCTGCAAAGAAAATATACAAATTTTAACCAATGGTGGATATAATACAAATAACAAATTTTTACAATTATCAATTATTTTCCAATATGTCTTTTTTAATTCATTTCAAATTCTTTTATATGTATGTATGATATTACGATAAGCAATTAAAATAAAGTATATGTACTTTTAATCTAATCAATGAACTATGGCTATTTTAATTCCATTTAAACTCGTTTAATACATGGCTACCAAACCAAATATAAATTTTATTTTTACAACGCTGCGTTACAAGTTCAAAATGAACTTGAACCTTAACTGTGAATAAATTATAGGCCCCTTATTGGATATTCGTTTTGTCTAATTGTTTACATAAATCGAATACAGCTATTGACATTTTTTAAGAAAGTGGTTCAAAGTTCAAACTCTTCAAATTTTTAGACTTTAGACATTGCAATAACTTCACTCTTCTATTTTATGATAAAACTTAGAGTCTTTTAACTATATATATTAATTTCGCCAACCTGTTATTTGTTCTCCAAATAAAATAAATCCAATGTTTGTTTTTATTTTTTTATGCCTTTGGGACGAAAATTTGCGAGAAAGAACCGTCACCGTCTGTATCCAGAAAACAAATGAGAAAGCCTATTCTCAAAGAACATGATTTGCTTCATAATATATACATCGTGGTGTAGAACATTTATAATCTGAAGACTTTTTTATTGATAATTTAGCCCACTTCAAACCCGATTAACTACTATAGTATTATAATTTTACCTTAACTAAATCAGCTCCCAATGGAAAATCAAGCAATAAACCGCGATTTTCTCCTACTCTCAGAGATCTGATCGTACGACATTACATACACACGAGACCTATGTATGAATGTACGTCTGTAATGTCATTGGTGTTTACTTTATAGGGTGTAAAATAGAATGGTGTTGGTGAGGCGGTGTTAGAATCAGCTGATCCACGTAAATATATCAATCAAGAGCAATGCAACCAAATTTAAAATCGCTCATTTTTATGACAAACCACCAAACATAAGCATTGGAGTAGAGGTTGTATGTATCACCCCATTCACATTAGGCTTGAAATCTACTAAAAGTAGATTTGAAATACATTTTTTTACAAAGCAATTGACAGTTGAAATCTAGTTAAAGTGGGTTTTGATATTTTGCAAAGATGCTGCCTCGATCAAGGATAAAATCATTCATTAATGTTTAGATCTAGAAGCAGTAATTTTTATGAAATCTTATATGTATTCATACATTTGAGAATCCTTATTGGTTACGATTAATTATTTCAAAATAGATGTATAATAAAGATAATCTAACAACCCTTTAATTTAGTAACTAGATTTGATACAACTTTTCACTAATGAGTGCGCTATTTATACAAAATTTAGATATGAGACCCATAAGTGTCCCGAATACAAATAATATTGGCAGGACATTAAAATTTTTTTTTCATCTAAAAAGTTCTCTCGCAGACATTTGCAATATTTAAAAGAAAGGATTCCTTATTTAAAAGAAAGGATTCCGCTAAAATCGTCTTTTTTCACGATTACTTATCTTTAATAATCCATTTTAAAGAATAAAAACTTTGTGAAAATTTGTTTTGGGCTATTCCCCATCAAGTTATAATAAAATTTGCAACAAATATGTATAATTTTGTCTTTTTTTACTGATTAACAGCTTGTTTCTGTATGTCGAACGAACGAGCGCTATTGATCGACTGAAATGGAAACAAACAGCTGAATTTATAACCAAAAATCAACTGTTTATATGAATTTCAGTCGATCGAGAGAGCTCGTTCGACATACAGAAAAGGCTGTTAGTTTTCACTTTAGTGGCTAAACTCGAACTTAGTACTCAGCTTAAACTCGAACGTAATACCCACCTTTAGCTGCTAAACTCGAACTTAATATCCACTTTTAAGTAATTTGTAATTTATTGTTAATATTACTAACCCCTATTTTCATAAAGCTCCGTTAGTGTTCCGTTAACTAACCAACTTTTAAACCGTATTATGGACGAAGCTGTCATCTTGCATATATATATATATATATATATATATATATATATATATATATATATATATATATATATATATATATATATATATATATATATATATATATATATATATATATATATATATATATATATATATATATATATATATATATATATATATATATATATATATATATATATATATATATATATATATATATATATATATATATATATATATATATATATATATATATATATATATATATTACAATTACATACCATGCATGTAGTTAAAGGGATTTTATGGGTTTGTCATCTCCCCATACCACATACCATGCAGTATTTCTTAAAGTATGATTATATATCATTGAATATTCTGGTTTCTTCCCATCTAAAAGAATTTATTTTTGCTTTTTTGGCACATCTCTTTATGGTCCTAAAATACTTCTAGATTTAAAATTTCAGACAAAAATTTTAATAAAAATTTTTGTCTGAAATGGATAAAAACTACGGTTTATAGAATCTCAAACAATAACATTATTTCTTGCACGCTTATTTATAGTCTTAAAATACCTCTAGATTTCCAATTTCAGGCAAATTGGATAAAAACTTCGGTTTCTATAAGCCCAAGAAGTTAAATCAGGAGATCGGTCTATATGGGGCTATACCAAAACATGGAGCGATACTCATCATTTTTGGCATACGTCTTTATGGTCATGCGTTGATGGAAAGGTTGATGTTTTTCAAGTTTAAAGTACTCTAACCAAGGTGTTGCTTCAAAGAGAAAATTCAAATCTTCAATCAACGGACGAATTATCGAATGGCATATAATTCAACCTTAATAAATGAAGAAATGAAATAATCAAGTTGAGATTCATTATGTGCCTATTTTGTATGAATTAAAATGACGAAATATGTACCTTTCAAAGGAAATTAATTCCATACATAGCTTGTTTTTATAGATCAGTAAAATTTAATAATTCTTAATTTGACGTAATTGAATATTAACTTACTGAAAATCAGCTTTTTATACGGTTATATTTTTTAATCAATTGATTTAGAAATATATAAAGTTTCGCAATCAAAACGTTGGATCCTCTCCATCTATAATTTGACAAGACTTGATAAAAATGTAATCGTCTTCATATATATTTTTGCACTTTGGTGAAAGCCCCGAACATAGTACTCACCTTTAAGGTGGATATTAAGTTCGAGTTTAGCCGCTAAAATTGAAAATAAATCTGTAAATACAGAATAAAATCACAACTTTTTTTTGTAAATTTTATTATGACTTGGTGGGGAATAATCCAAAGCAACAACTGAAAAAAATATTTCCTTAAAAATGTATTATTAAAGAAAAGTAACCGTGAAAAACGACAGTTTTAGCGCGATAATGCGATATTAATACCGGTCTTTATGTGCAAATATAATTCCTGAGCGTGGCAAATGTTTCGAAAAATATCTGCAAACGGACAATGTTACTTACTATATGTTCTTCCCACTTTATGTGCTTTCAGGTCAATATGTCGATGCATTTAGTTAATATCCCCAAGATTAAACATCCTACATGTACGCATCATATACATTTTTTCGTGCTGGCTCTCGTTTACAAAATATATACATATTTATTTAGTCCTTCATTTTCAGATTTTATTTCATCCTATATATCTATATACTACACATAATTATATAATTGCAAATACAAAATAAATTATCTGCGATATCTGTAACGTTTAAAGTGAAACCATAACTGAAATATGTTATTATGAAATTGACAACGAAATCCTCTTTTATAGCTAAACTCCCATTCACGATGGACAATTTTAAAAGCAATGTCCTCATATGGGGGGCCTGCACGAAATCGTAAAATAGCAAAGTCAGGGTTGTCCTCACATTGGGTAAGGAAATATTGTGGAGTTTTCGATTTGTCTATCAAATCTGGATAGAATATGTTAAATTTATAACCTTGCACGATTTTCGGAGGTGGATTGTCCATGTCATAATGAGTCTGATTGTATTTATTCCATTCGAAACCAGTGTGCACACGATTAAAGTAGCGCGGCTTACGAGGCCTATACTTGTCGGTGGCAAGTTGTATAGCCAATGAGTTATCACATGGCATTTCTACCGAGAATTCCACTTCGTCATTGGACATTCCTTTGCGTGCTTCTTGTCGCATACTTGCCAATTCTTGGGATACTGTTGACTCCTGATTTGTTTCTAAAAGCTGCTGCCTTAATACCTTCAAATTTATTTCATCTTCCTCTTCGTCAATTAAATTGAGGGATCCTTGAGACTCAAATGGTATATAAGTGGGACTATAACCTCCTTCTTCGTAAAGTGTAAAGCAATCATTTTCGTACAACTCCTGTGCTTCATTCTCATTTTCTTCATCTCCTTTGGCTTCGTACGTTTCGGTATTGGACGGAGATTCGGGAGACTCGCTACCTTTTGCCTCTTCCTTTAGTGACGATGTTTTTAGCAGATCCAATTTTTCTCGCAATTTCTTTTGATGATGGTCTCTAAGCCTAGCCCTGGCCATGTGTGCCTTTAGTTGGGATAGTATATTTTCCCAATAGCTGATATCAATACCTTCAGTTCGTGATTCTATTTTGGCTTCAATTTTGGATTTTAATTCGTCAAGTTGTGTTATAGTCTTGTTGCGGAATGTCCCAGATACATCTTTGACTACACTTTCATGTATCCCCTCCCTTCTTGAACTAATGGCTTCGTCATGTTCGGCTTGCTTCCTTTGCTTTTGCAATTCGTCTTCCACAATGATGGTCATATCGTTCCAGAAATCTATATGCTCCCCTTTTTCCAATTCAATGTAAACTTTTATGTCGACCAACAGATCCTCTAAATCTTTAATATGCAAACCATTGAGAATGAAATAGGGTTCGTGCATTTGCATTTCTATGGCATCTTCCAATTTAGATCCGTTAATGTATTGTGCTAGAAGATCTATAGGTTTAGCTCGTCCATCTTGTATACGTATTTCACTCCTGAGACGGGCTTGTTCTAAATGAAACTGGTCCTCTTGTTTCTCCCATTCATGAAATTGGGCAGCCTCTTTTTCTCTTTGCTGCAAAATCATTTCTTCCTCGCGTTCTTGCTTCTCTTTTTCTCTTTCCAGACGCCGTTTCTTCACTTTCTCCAATTCGATTTTATTCTCCAACTGTTTTTGCCTGTTGATAGCTTCCACAGTTTGCAATGGAGCATCCTTTAGGCCCTGCTTCTGTAATTTTTTATTCCATACAAATGTTGAAGTCAAGTTTGAGTCACCAAAAGGATTATCCTGGTCCGTATATGTCTGATATTCATTGTCCCAACCCATACGTTGCTTGCGTCGCAACTCTTTTGCTTCTTTTTCACGAAGACGCCTTTCCCGTTTCTGTTCCGGCGTTTCTTTTGCCTTCATTTCTTCCTTTAGTCGTTTTCTCTCGCGCTCCTCTAGGAGCCGACGCTCTTCTAAAGCTTTTAACAATTGTATATTTTTGGGAAGAGATTCATCTTCAGATGACGACGACGAAGACGATGAGGACGAGTGGTGCCTCTTCTTTTTCTTTGATGCCTTTTTATGTTTAGATTTATGACTGTCTTCCCTGTCACTTCTCTTGTGTTTCTTCTCCTTTGGCATTGTAAAATTATGTTATAGACCAACAATTAATAAATATTTTGCCACAATAAACGTTTTTACCGAATGTACCACTTTTGTTGTTGTGTGGAAAACAGACAGATGATTTTGATTTATCCACTAGGGCAGTTCGCACGCACAAAAATTTTGATCGATATCTGGTGGTCATCGCGGACAGAGAATGAAGTCGCCGTGTCTCGCCACCGACTAGTTTTTGCCAGTCGAAGCCGCCGCCGAATTTGTCGACTCATCACGACTCAAACTTAGCCACCAATTAAACAAAAATATTGATTTAAATCAGAAAACAATTATTAATAATTGTTGTATTTTTTGTCAAAATGCTTATTGCTCTTTACACACTATCAGTTATTCCGGACGACAGTGCTCGTGTCGAACATATCCCATATAATGGACACTTTATATATTAAGTCCGAAGGCATAATCGATACTGCTGCATGTTTATGGGATCGATAACACATTTACCGATTATTTAGTCATCGCCGACAAGTCGTATCGATCCGACACACTGTAAGATTCTTTACAAACACCGACATTCCGTCCGGAATAACTGATAGTCTGTAAAGCGCATTACACACATCAAACGTCATAGATTTATTGTACAACTGCATGGGATGTGAAAATCAGTACATGTGGAAACGCTTTTCAATTAGGATTCACTTGACAGCTCATAATCGCGCCTTTTCATAAATCTCATTCTATTGACAACCGCGAGATAGTTTTTGGGTTTGTCTATAGAATAAACTTGTTGAATTGTGGTGTTATTTAGATTTTGTGTCTAAAATTTAATAATTTGAAACATATTACATTAAAATGAACAATAAGGCCACAAAGGAGAATAACGAAAATTTATGTCCTACTTCAAGGTGAGTAGAGTGTTGAGTGCTATGCAAAATGTAGTGATGTTAATAAATTACACGTGAAATTACACTAAATTAATTGCGTTGTTCGTGGTGGTAATTGTGTTGTGCCGAAAAGGGATGGGGTTTTAGTAAGAAATTAAGAGAATAAGTGTCACCAAGTAAGAAGGTTGCCATATATATTAATTTCCGTAATTGGTAGGATTTGCTTATTTTTAGATCATTTATAGATATATCCTTGAATGATACAGGGAAATCTCTCCATTTATTTATCTCAATTATAGGTCCCACTTCGTTGAATACCAGGTTGACTGGAGGAAAGTTATTTAAATTGTTTACCTATATCGTGTTCCAACAAGCGACTTATAAAATAACCCATATCATGAAGATTGAAATAAATCTGGCAACCGTAAATGAGAGAGAAAGATGAAAAATAACAAAAAATGCAATGTCAATTTGTAAGGTGGTATTGTCAGTTGTAAATTATTTTTTTAGAGAATTACAAGTGACATAGATAATTCAACAATTTACTGCGGCTTGCAATTAAGTATATCTCTTAGGATATATGAATAGTGAATAAAAGAACAGAAAACTATGTGAGAAAATTACTTTGGAGCAAATAAACAAAAACGGTGTGTGAAATATTAATATTAAAGCGAAAACTATGAACAAGAATATTGCCATTGTAGAAATTAGTTTTCGGCATTATTATTTACAAGCAGAGATGTTTATATATATGGTATATTTTCATTGACCGATGCCTCTTTTTGATTCCAAAGCAAAAATAGAGAAGTGCCATATTTTAGTTGGCTTCCTACAACAATGATTTGATTGACGTGTATTTACATAGATAGCAGTGTTTATTTTGTTTTTGACTCTATGCACATCGTTGCACACGATATGATATGGTTCTGAAATTGGGCGTGGATTGGAGTTGGCCGTATATGCTTAACATTTTATCAATCGTTCGGGGTCAACGACATGATTGTGTGCATATGCGATGAAAACATTGCATCTATAACCTTCAAGTCCATGTCATTTGGAATAAAAAAAAACGCACATAATTGGTGTGTAAAAAATGTGTTGTGTCGTCATTAGTGATTTGAAACAAAAAGAAAATCCAAACCATAATGTTATAGTTAATCCAACTGTCAAATATGCACAATCTTGGTTACGCTGTTACAGCAACAATATTCAAATTTTGAATGTATTTGAGCCCTTCGACTAGAATACACGTTGAAGCCACCCCAATAAGACATTTTGACCACAATTTGCAAACCGATTTCTATGTATAATTCACTGTTATATCTACAAATCCCATTTGATGCCTTTAGTTTCAAATACTAGTTTCCCAGATTACTTTTAACAAAGAACCACAAATATAGAGAAATCTTATCGTCTGCACAAACCGTCCGTTTTAGTGACAATAAACAAACACATTAATTTCACAATTTACCAATCATTTAAAAGTCAGCATTTTTTTATAAACAGATCATCATTTTTACAGCATTAATTCTCTATTTTTACTTTTACAGAAAACGTCTACCAAGCAAAAGTATTTCGCAAACACCAACTTGGAAATTAGCTAAACTAGAAAGTACGTCATCGCCATCAGCGCTAACTAACGAATATTTGGAAGAAATGGGTATTGGAATGTTGGACTCTGAGGAGAGTTCTTCATCAGCCGCATCAGCAATAGCTCTAGCAGTCACCGCTAGTACAGATGAAAATTCAAATGAGGCCACACCTAATTTGGATGCTCCGAAATTATCTCATCAACAAAGACAAATTTATAGGAACATGGATACATCATTGCTCGATGCAACAAATGATAACGCCAGCAATCATAGTTTCGTTGATCCAAATGAAACAGCAGCATCGGGAGGAGGAACAACAATTCATTCAAATGGAAAATTAGTTGTTGGCCAAGAATTGCAACCACATAAGTTTAATGTGAACAACAATTCCAATTCTTCATCATCATTTGATATCTATGCCGACGATCAAGGACATCAACAACAGATCATACAAAAATTGAAGACAAATGAAAAATTTCATATGCCACAAAATGCAGCTACTCAACAAAAGAGAATTGCCATATTGGGAATGGGAGCGGGTACATCTGGAGTGGCTACAAATGTCCATAGTATATCGCCGTCATCAACAGGGAAAAATTCACGAAGTCCTTTAGCAACAGTAGCATGTAATAGCTTTTCAAGATTGAACAACACATTGCCACAGAGATCACAATCACCTTCGTTAATGCCATCCACCAGTCAACAGGCAGCAATAGCAATTTTAAAACAGCACCAGCTACAGAAACAACAATATTTACAGCAACAACAGCAGCTACAACTTTTGCAACAACAGATCCGTTTTGTCCCTAATGAGAATTTCTTTTTATTTCGAAACCAAGCCATGCGTGAAAGAAATCCTGATGGCAAGGACCATTTTAATACTTTATCGGATGAAATTATTTTGCAAATATTCAAATGGTTACCAAAGAAAACTTTATTGCGCTGTGGTTATGTGTGTCGCCGTTTCAACCGATGTGCCAGCGATGAATCTCTGTGGACACGTCTTGATTTGGGCGGTCGCTCTATAAAAGCAGGCGCTATGGAAAACATTCTCAAAAGAGGTGTGGTTATTTTAAGATTAGCACAAGCAGAGGTGAGTGTGACACAAAATATATAAAGAAATATATTTTAATATGAAAGTATTGTTTTCGCTAATTTTTTTTTTTATCAGAACATTGATTTTGGATAAAGCCAAATTCGAGTAATTTTGAGAATGTCATGCATTTTATGCATAAATCGATGATTCTGAGAATATGTAAAATCGATATTTTTTAATATTCCAAGATTTTATGCTTGATGTTTTTCAAAATCGAGTTGATCCGACAAATTGACTTTTCATGTTGAGCAAAATTGTCTAAACGGCTTTTAATGTTGCCCAATATCCATTTTTACCGTTGCCGTTCTTATTTGGCGACAATGAGAGCGTTTTGAGGTTCCAAAAACCAATCTCATCAAGGAAGACTAGTAGGGTCACTTTCACAATGTCTTGTTTTTAATATCGTTCTTACTTTATACCTCATTCACATTACACTTTCAAAATCCACTTTAATTAGATTTCAACTGTCATTTGCCTAATAAAAAGGCATTTCAAATACACTTTACCTAATGTGAATGGGCTATTAAGTTAAGGTCTTGTCATTTGGAATCAGTGCGATGTTAGGGTACGGTCGTAGTTTCATATGTATCGTCGAATAAACACACCTCTACAATTGTAGGTCAGTCATATTGACCCTGATTCGTAGGTTCGAACGTTGTTGAAAACTCACTTAGGGCTCCTTTTACGTAGCTACTTTAAAAGTTCGCTTGGTAAACTTGTTAATTAAAATTGTAACTAGACCTATCATCATTTTGATACCATTTCTGTATTTTTCTTATTTTCAGAAATACATACATAATTTTAAATCATATTTCAATTTATTACAGCTTAACCATCCAGTCTTTGAACCGCATTTCCTAGAGTCTGAACCAAACTTTGAATCAAAATTACAATATTTAGATTTAAGTATGATAACTATAACCAAACCATCATTGAAAATGTTATTGTCACGTTGTCGCCAGTTGAAGAAATTAAGTCTAGAACATGTAGCACTTAATGATGACATATGTAATGAAATTGCTAAAAACACAAACCTGGAGGCTTTAAATTTAGCCATGTGTTCTGGCCTGGAAGCATGGAGTGTGAGAAAAATCATGGAATCATTAAAGCAACTTAATAGTTTGAATATATCGTGGACGAATCTATCGGTGGATGCTGTCACATCGTTGGTAACAAACGTAACACCTAATTTAATGCGCCTTAATGTGGCAGGATGTCGCAAAACCATGTTCGATTCACGTAAGTACTACGATCAATTTTCAAAGTAAGAAATATTGTTATTGGTTTTCTTTTTATGTTTTTTCGATCTCTATTTTCAAATAACACAAAAACTGTTATTGGTTTTCTTTATAGATTTGGCGAGTTTAGCAAAACGTTGTACACAGTTACTCGAATTAGATCTCTCCGACTGCACTGGTTTGACGGGCAATGCTATAAGTATTATTTGTAAATTTAAAATGCTCGAGTATTTGTCATTATCACGGTGTTATCTGATACCAGCCACAGCATATATGTATGTATTTTTCCAAAGCAAAATAGCTCCATTGAAAAGTCTGTCTTTCGTATTACAACAAACTTACTTTAATAGCGTTATCCATGTATCAGGTCGAGGACTTTTCAATTGATCCATTATTATTTTCATTGAAAACAAAAGATATAAATATGGATAATTTCTTTTCTTTTTGCAGAGAGTTGCGCAATATGACCACTTTAACGTATTTGGATATTTTCGGTATGCTAAACGATTCAGCTTTGGAAATGCTAGAGCATACATTTTCAAAAATTGGCATAAATAAGTTTATTCACAGTTCTGTCGCACGCCCGACTGTGGGTACTCGACGTACTTCAATTTGGGGCCTTCGTACTCGAGATTAGTTTTGTAATCCTACATTTGCATCAGAAACGATATAACATACCCATTTACTATGATTATACATTTGTGTGTTTATATATACATATAGAATTTATATTATTTAAATGTTGAATAATTTAACCCTTTACTCCTTGGACCCTTTCATATTTTAAGTACTTTTTCAAGTTTTGTATGTATCCGCCCGCAAAATATTTAGTTGTAGCTATGAAGCCAGAAAAGCTTATTAATGTATTTTTGAGAATTTATTAAAAAAAACAAGTACATACAGCAATAAGTTCGGCCGGGCCGAATCTTAAATACCCACCACCATGAACCAAATATTAGGGTTTCCTTTGAAATTTCAGGAGGGCTTGATGACTTGAGGACGCTTCCCGAAGATAAATTTAAAGATTTCACCTATGAGGACTATATCAGATTCTGGATTTATAAGAACCATTTTTGTTTGAGTTTTAGAGGAATCATTAACATATCTTGTAAGTGTGCAAGAAAATTATAAAATAACGTCTTGATTTGTAATCTTAAATCTGTAGATTTTCACCCAAGAAGTAAAATCTGGAAATTTTACATTTTAAGCAATTTTCATGATCAGTGCGCTTTCTATACCCTCAAGAAGTGAAGCCGGTCTATATGGAGACATTACCAAATGGACCGATAAAAACTTAATCCGATACACGTTTTTGTGAGCCTAAAATACCAGAATATTTACAATTTCAGTCAAATCGGATAAAAACTACGGTTTCTAGAAACCCAAGGAGTTAAATCGGGAGATCGTTCTTATGGGGGCTATAATAAAATATGGACCGGCACTCGTCGTTTTCGGCACACCCTTTATGGTCATAAAATACCTCTAGATTTCAAATTTCAGGCAAATTGGATAAAAACTACGATTTCTATAAGCCCAAGACCCCAAATCGGGAGGTCGGTTTATATGGGGACTATATCAAAACCTGGACAGATATAGCCCATCTTTGAACTTGACCTGCCTGAAGACAAAAGACGAGTTTTTGCAAAATTTCAGCACGATTGCTTCATTATTGAAGACTGTAGCGTGACAGACAGACAGACGGACATCGTTATATCGTCTTAGAATTTCTCCCTGATTAAGAATATATATACTTTATATAGTCGGAAATCGATATGTTACAAACGGAATGCCAAACTTATTATACCCCCGTCACCATTCTATGGTGGTGGGTATAAAAATATTAAAACATCGAAATGGTTTTTTATACGAAGAAAATATAGTATATGTACCAGAAGAAACCACAGGATATGGCTAAGCTCTAATCAACTGTAATTCTTTACTTGTGTGAATGAAATCAAATTTTAGTTATATATAAGTATAGTGTAAATAAAAAAATCAATGAAAATTTTAGCGTAATGTGTGATGGTTAATTATTCGACAAGTACGTAAAACATTGTTCACTAAAAATATTGAATTAACACTGCATGATGGCAATATTGGGGGTGCAGTGGGTAGCATGCCTCCCTAGTTTACAAAGGGTCATGGGTTCAATCCCATTTTCGACCAAAACATCAAAAAGTTTTCAGCAGTAATGCTGATCACATTTCAGAGTGTTTCAAAACTTCTTTAAGTGGTTTTACCGTAATGTGAAACGTCGTTCGAACTTGGCTATAAGAAGCAGGTCCCTTGTCATTGACCTAAACATAGAATCGTGCAGAACTCATTGAAAAGAAGTTCACCACTTTTGGTGAACTTCTCGCATTAAGCTGAATGCGTACTTATGCTGTCCACGTAGGAAATAGTGTGGCTGAGGATGCCATAATTGTACAGTCGCCCACAAATGATAAAATTTGTGGCTGAGGATGCCATAATTGTACAGTCGCCCACAAATGATAAAATTTCAACGTCAGGAGGGGGTAGAATATAAAATAAGTGGAGGGTTGTCCGAGCCGGAGATATCGCTCTACTTAGGGATCTCCCACTTTCACTCCATTGACTTGTTTTCGAGGTCCTCGAATACGGTGGCATTACTGACCATTCGAATGGGGCAAGAGCCACGAGGGCCGCTTTTGATGCGGCTTTGGCTGGTTCAGTACTCTGTTTAAGAAAGCTGTAAAGGGATGTGAAGCTTTTGTCCAGCTACCAACCATCACTATGTTGGTGGTTGGTAGCTGCAAAAGTTTGCATAAGGCTGGAGAGGAGCCTTAAGCGTCATGGATATTGGCGAGAGAAGCTTCCAAAATTCCCAAATGCTTTAACATTAGCATTGAAATCCGTCGAGTAATTTCTTGGATGGATTTGCACTGTTGATGGCTTCGGTAAATGAGATTGTAGAGTGTAGCGGATTCGGAGACCACGAATGCGACGAATGGCTCTCCTTTTGCCCTATCATACTCGGGATGCTCAATAAATTGTCGGTTAAAAAATCTCGACCAAAGATGACTGAGATTTCATCAATCCTTGTAAAGGGTTTCGTTCGACGGGGCTCTAACTATAGACCACAACTTACCTGGTTTCTAGGATCAGCAGGGTTAGTGCGACGGCTCTCATCACGTTCGTTTGCGAGTCCCGCCGTTTATTCTGGGAAGTTGGGCCTCATGTGCCCCATTCGACGAGCGGCTACTGCTTTGATGATGTTACGGAACAGCGTCTGGGCAACATTAATATCAGAGGAGGACGGGTGCTGAATTAAGTGGCGAAGGGAGTAGTCTCTGAAGCCGTCCCAATTGGGTTTCTTTTGGTTGATAAATGTCCGGTGTTTAGAGGTTATAATCGTAAATAAACTCGTAATTACTGTTAGTGTTAGTGAGCGTGAATATGTTTGTGATTATCAGTAGGAATGTTCTCAACGCAAGTACACTTGAGAGAGCGACTATGTTTTCGTGAGCAGTGTTGCCAGTATTGGAGATTTTTCCCCAAATCAGGGATATTTTTTCGTGGGGGGGATGAAATTGGAGACTTGGGGATTTGGTGGGGAATTTCCACAAATTTGGGGATTTTCGTGGGGAATTTTCGAAATCTGTTCAGTATAGTAAATAAAGTTTAGAGTTAAGGTTTATATGATATTTTTTACTTCTACATGCGGAAGAAAGGGTTTGAATAAGATAAAAATCGATGACTCTTTATACCCCTAAATAATTCTGATGAGGGCTTGTATCGGATGATATTTAGAGCAACTTAACTCGTACTGGTTTAACAGAAGTTGCCTATTTTTTTCAATTTTAAAATTATTAAGGATTTTCCAAAGCAGAGCCTATTCCTTTAAATTTTCTCAAAAAAACATGCCAGAACTTTATTGGGGATTTTTGTGGGGAATTTTAAATTAAATTGGGGGTTTTTGGAGACGAAAGCGTACTACTTTGGGGACAAGAGCCTGGAAAATACTAGTAACACTGTTCGTGAGCTTAAGTTTCCAAAAATATTACACATATTCATATTATAAAGATTTTCCAAAACAGAGTACATATTCATAATTTAAATGTATGACGAAGCTTACACACAAATTTGTTTCATCACGAAATTAATTGATCCAATTAATTTTTTAATTGAAATGTCTTCAATCACAGAAATGATAGTATCAATTAAAAAAATCCAATTAAAAAATTAAGTGATACTATTAAGTTTTGTGTTTGATTTTTGTTTTAATTAAAATATTTTTTAAAACTCAATTAAGACTTTAATTGGAAACATTTTCGTGAAAATGTTTTCTGTGTAGGTACAGAGCTACTGCCCTTATCAGAATATTGATTTTTTGTCTGTTCGAAAACTAGCGTGTTTCCAAAGTCTGTCTTTTGGACGTATGAATGTTTATACTTAGAACGACTTTCAATTTCTCATTATTTCGTATTTCCTAAACGTGGACAAAATTTTTTAAATCATTTGAAAAATAGCGGACATTGTTTTTTCCCTTTTAGAGCAGACATTTTGCTGTATTAGTCTGTCTACCAACAAATGTCTCTGGGTGTAATAAATTATACAACATGTTTATCATATAAATTTTTTAATTTATTGTTTCTGCTTTAGTTCATTTTTTTAGTTTTAAATATATTACAAAGTCTTATTTAAATTCATTTTTAATTAAACTTTTAAAATTTCTTTATCTTTTATATGGAAAAAAATCTATTTTTTAATCATTTTGTTTTTCGATAGTTTTTTTTTTTATTTTATTTAAAACGTAACTATGTAATAATGTAAATTTAAACATACATTTTTCATCAAATCTGTCTCTTTTGTAATGTGTACAGAGGAAAATTCGTTAAATTTGAAATTAAAATAAAAATTTCCGTTCTATTTTTTAATAGTTTGGCTAGGAAAAAAATAAAACCTGAAATACATTTTTGTTTCTCACATAATATTTGGTTTTGCAACTTTCTTTGGCTTTTACTTAAACTAAGAATAAATTGATTGATTTCTATAATAACTACATATTACGAAGAAGGAGAAAAAGCTTTGTCCTATTTACATTGTTTTTGATCAATTTAATTTGGTTTTTCATTAACAGAATAAACAATGAAATTTAAATTAAATATAAGAAACATATTTCTGTTATTCGCTGCGTGTTTATAATGTTATGGTTATTAGTTTGGAAGTACATACAATCAGTTTTCTTTGTTGTCTTTGTTTATTTTACTTTATTTGCTTTAGGTGTAATGTGTATTTTAATTTCTGTAATAATGTTATAGTCACAAAGATATGGATTCTCTACACGAATTCTTTATTCTCAAAACAAAACAAAAAACACAACTGTTGGAAATTTAATCTTGTGGTTATAGGATATTTCGTAAATGCTGCTTTACTACTTAGTAATGGAAGTTGGGTGCAAAGCTCTTCTATGATTATTGGCGAAATAATAGTAAAATAGAAAATTATTTCTAAAATTAATAGTTTCAGTATAGAAAATCTTTACCTTTTTTTGACTGTTCAATTATTATAATAAAAGATTTTCGATGCATTTATCGTCCGGTAATGCCATGTCTTTTTTCAAACCCCGTATGTAGCGTACATTTTTTTGCTTGCTTCTTGTGGAGCAAAGTTTAAACAAAGGCTAAAACGCCTAAAAGCGAAAACAATACATTTTTATGGTAGGGCATATCGGGCTTAGAGCCCGCTCCGCGCCTAATAAACTGCTGTTTTGGAAGTTTTTTGCTAAATCTGCCAGCAATCTGTTATTTGGGAACAACACATATACGGCTGAATACTCAGCAGCAGTGTTGCCAGTATTTTTTCCCCCCAAATTGGGGATATTTCCCCCCAAATTGGGGGTATTTTTTCTTGAATGGGGGGCGACATTTCTGAGTTGGGGATTTGGTGGGGAATTTTCCTAAATTTGGAGATTTTTGTGGGGATTTTTTCGAGAAATCGGTTTAATCTTTTTTTAACAAAATGTTGTTTCTACAGGAAATTTTGTCAAAATTTTGTTTCTATAGAATTTTTTGTCAAAAATTTATTTCTATTGAACATTTTCTCAAAATTTTATTTCTATAGAAAATTTTATTTCTGTAGTAAGTTTTGTCAAAATTTTATTTCTATTGAAAATTTGGTCAAAATTTTATTTCTCTAGAAAATTTTCTCAAAATTTTATTTCTATAAAATTTTTTTGTCGAAAATTTATTTCTATTGGAAACCGTTTTCTGTTATCAATTGTTTATAAATCTGACCTTCATTTTTCGGAACATTTCAGTTCTTTGTCCATTTTTTGGACGAAGCGGTAGGAGAAAAAAAATATATTCACATTTAAATGCTGGAGGGCTCTAACGATAGCCACTTATGATTTTCAGCAATCTCTCTATCACCCTTGAATTCCATCACGAATAACTTTATTTCTGAATTCAATGTATGTCGGACATTTTTGCATACTAATCATATCGGACCACTTTCAGGTATAACCGCCATTTTTCTGTTGCCTTTTGGAGGAGAAAATTTCATCCGACATGGTTGACATTGTGTACGTGTTGTCAGTATAACAACTTTAACAACGTCGCAAAAATTAGTACATATAGGTACATTCAAAAAGCAAAATGTTTATTCAGGCACGCTCACGCACAATACGTATGTTAGCCACTCACGCACATTCACGAAATGAAAACAAGTACTCACACACGCTCACGCACGAACTACTTTTAAAGACTCACGCTCACGCACGATTAATGACAATTTACGTGACTCACGACAAATTCACGAGACTCACGACATTTTCCAATCGGGAATAAGCAAAGGTAACAAAATTAATTAATAGAATATAGTTCGACAGCTAAATTAATTTCAGTTAACACACCAGTGAGAATTAAATCTAAATTATTTCGTGAGCGTGATTTTGCAGAAATTTTATTCACGCACCGATTTTATTTCTCACGCACGACATATTTTTGTTTCAGTCCCATTCACGCACATTCACGAGAGTTGTTTCCGATTTCGTTCACTATTCGTGCGATTCACGCGCACACCTCTAGGTCAGGGTTGCCATTTTGGTCCGATAGGACCAAAATTGGTCCAAAAAATTATTAATTTTTAAATTTAGTCGTTCCATGGTCGAACCAAATGGAATTTCATTGAGTTTGTTCATTTTCGTCAAATTGGTAATTTTTTTTCAAAATTTTCTATACAAATAAATTTTTTCGAAAATTTTCTATAGAAATAAAAGTTTGCCAAAATGTTGCACAGAAATAAACTTAAAAAAATTGTATGGATACAAAATTATAGGAAGAAATTTTGAGAAAATTTTCTATAGAAATGAAATTTTGAGAAAATTTTCTATAGAAATGAAATTTTGAGAAAATTTTCCATAGAAATGAAATTTTGAGAAAATTTTCTATAGAAAGTAAATTTTGAGAAAATTTTCTATAGAAATGAAATTTTGGCAAAATTTCCTAAATAAATCAAATTTTGGCAAAATTTTCTATAGAAATAAAACTTGGACAAGATTTTCTATAGTAATGAAATTTTCTATAGAAATCAAATTTTGAGAAAATTTTCTATAGAAATAAAATTTTGAGAACATTTTCTATAGAAATCAAATTTTGAGAAAATTTTCTATAGAAATCAAATTTTGAGAAAATTTTCTATTGAAATCAAATTTTGACAAAATTTGATTAGAAATAAAGAGAAATAAAAATTTTGAATAGAAATTCATATCGAAGTAAAATTTTGGAAAAATTTTAATTTTAAAATGATATTAATTCAATTTGGAAAAAATGTTCCGCTGCTCCAATTTTGAAAAAATGTTGGTCTAAAATAAGAATTCATTGTGGCAGGTGACAGCAGAGAGAATAAAAACACAAGAGAACGAAACTGTGAAGCGAAACTGCGTCAGAAGGTGGCAGTCATGAGGTAAATTTCTCTAATATCATGCAGTTTTTGTCGGCGTTTCTCCCAAATATAATACAGTTTGCGCCGGCGTTACCCAGTTCAGTTCTCTGCCGACTTTACGAAACGTAAAAAAATAGGATTTAAAACCTACTTTGTGGTAACAAATGTTCTTTTTTATAAATGTTTTCATTGCATTAAATTTTTTGGCAAACAATTTGAAATTATAACTGCCGATGCCTTTATAACCAATTATCAAAACAGCGCTTCGACCGCAACGTCGGTAATATCAAAGCTGCAGGCATTGTGCGACATCGATACGGTTGAACTTTGTACGAAATCCATGGTTTCGATCCGGCCGAACTTTCGGTTGTACGTAAATACTTTTTGGTTATAAAAACAGCGATTGTTTACGTTATGGTTGACCATACCGAATTAGTTGGCTAGAAGAAGCTCCTTAAATATAGCAAATCAGTAGTTCAAAGCATAACAAATAAATATTTAAATTTACAAAAAACTGGTCAATAAATCTGTAAATACCTTTACTAAGTTCATGTTATTCCATGAGAATCGCGTTTTTCGTGGTTACTTTTGTTTAATAATTAATTTCAAAAAAAAAAAGAAAACTTTTTGAATGTATGTTTAGATTTTAAAATGTTTTAGATATTAAATATTACTTATTAAAAGGTTTGGCAAAAATTTTAGTTTCATCCGAAAATTTTTTTTTTGGATATGCTCATGTTTTTGTTTTTCGCGTCGAAACATGAACTTAGTATTGGCTTTATATTATATGCGATATATATTAAAGACAACATTTTTCTTTTGGCATTTTTGAATATTAACATTACATATGCATAAATTTCCATCTTTAAAATATTGTTTTCAGTATAGTTTTGTTTTTTCAGATAACATTACTACAATTACTGATTTATAATCATTTCAGAGGGAATGGCAGTGGTTTACTTTGTTTATACTAAACATAAATGGAACAATAGAAAGAAAATAGTATAAAACTTAATTTTAAAATTATACCAAATAAGCTTTTGTATATATGAATATTTGTTAGTGTTTTTTTTTTTGTTCTTTAAGTTTATATGAAAAATAAAGTAATTAAGTGTAATTTTAAATATGCTTTAGAATAATATTCGAATGTTTTGTTCCCTTGTATACAGTTTCCTTTTTTAAAATTTATTTTAATTTTTCTCATGTTTCGTTCTAAATAGCTATGATAGTTTTCTTCTGTTGATTTCATTCATTCCAAAAATGAAATTATCCACAAAAATTAGAACTGTTTGGTTAATGCAAAATATAATTATAAAAAAATAATAATAATAATACAAATTTTTAATAGTATTGTAAAATTATATAGAAAAATAAAATAAAATTATTTTTTAAATATTATATTGAAATGATAATAAGGATACGTTTCGCTTAAGTAATTGAGGATGTGAATACGAACTAGTATCAACGACGTCAACGCCATCTAAAGTATGATTAAGACTGTGTGAATCAAAGCCTAGATCTTGCATTGGAACAACTTCGGGTAACAGATGACGCATGTGTGAAGATGGAGAACGCCTTCCTTTCATTTGGTGCCTAAAAAGGGGAAAGAAAAAAAGAAGAACAATTATTTTGAGTTTTGAATTCACATGGGAAATCTGTGTTTTTTTATAGCGAACACAAAAATCTTGGAAAAATTATATTTCAAAAAAAAAATATTGGAGGATATAGTAAGAGACTGACAAACTCCTTTGCCATAGAACGAAATAGCACACTCAATAAACAGTGAACACACCAGGAAGGAAATTTGGTTTATATTAGAAAAATTGGCTAAATATTTTTCCACAAATTCAAGAAAATTTATTAGACATAATTATTTTTTCCTACTTGTAAAAGAAAATTTCGAAGTGTGAAGGAAAGAATTGAAGTTCAAAATTGCAAAAATGTCAGAATTAAATTGCAACAAAAACAGAATTAAATTGGCTTTAGTGCCATATAAGGTTTATTTATTTATTTATTTTTTTTTTTTGAGTGCAAAATAGAATTTCCTAATAGCAGTAAATATGCAATGCCACCAACTCTAGGTAGCTGACAGATTTATTCCAGTGACAGCTGTAAGGGAAAAAATCCTCTAGACCGTGTTGGGATTTTCCATATAACAGGTTGGCTGATAAGTCCCCGGTCTAACAAAGAAAAACACATTTTTTTTGTCAAAATTCGTTTTTATTATTCAACATAGTTCCCTTCAAGAGCGATACAACGATTATAACGACCTTCCAATTTTTTGATACCATTTTGGTAGTACTCCTTCGGTTTTGCCTCAAAATAGGCCTCAGTTTCGGCGATCACCTCTTCATTGCAGCCAATTTTTTTCCCTGCGAGCATCCTTTTGAGGTCTGAGAATAAGAAAAAGACGCTGGGGGCCAGATCTGTAGAATACGGTGTGTGGGGAAGCAATTCGAAGCCCAATTCATGAATTTTTGCCATCGTTCTCAATGACTTGTGGCACGGTGCGTTGTCTTGGTGGAACAACACTTTTTTCTTCTTCATATGGGGCCGTTTTGCCGCAATTTCGACCTTCAAACGCTCCAATAACTTCACTTTTGATGGTTTTTCCCTTCTCAAGATAATCGATAAAAATGATTCCATGCGCATCCCAAAAACAGAGGCCATTACTTTGCCAGCGGACTTTTGAGTCTTTCCACGCTTCGGAGACGTGCTCATTTCACCACGCTTGAATTTTGCATACCAATCAATTATTGTTGATTTCCCTGGGACAGAGTCCGGAAACTCATTATCAAGCCAAGTTTTTGCTTCCACCGTATTTTCCCCTTCAGAATACAGTATTTTATCAAAACACGAAATCCCTTTTTTACATTTTTTCACAATAACAAAAGTTGCTTCACAAAAGACTCTCTATCTCACAAACTAATTGACTTACAGACGTCAAATTTTGACACGAATCATTTGAAGGTTGGTACTATATAAAAATAATATGTATTTAATACTAGCGACGCCATCTATGTATCAGACCGGGGACTTATCAGCCAACCTGTTAGAGTGTTCCGCCTTAAAGGATTTCTTTTTAATGTTGTATGCCTAGACATGAATAAGGCGACTAGGCTCCGTATTCGTAGCCGTAGTCTTAAAAACTTTCAGAGTCTTAGCGATTAATTTCTATTTTATAAATCCTTTTGTTTGTATCCTTCTGAAAGGAAATACTGCCCCTTTGGTTTCGTGGTTTCAATGTTAAAATTTTAATACTTCATACCATTCAGCTCCTCGCCAAATTACGTATATAATCTAGAGTATTTAATGATGAGATCACCCAATACATCTTACATAGTGATGGGTTAAATGTAGTGAGTATTTGAGAGCGATTTAAAAAAATACAATTGAGAGCAAGAGAGACAGTTATCAATAACTTCACTTTTGATGGTTTTTCCCTTCTCAAGATAATCGATAAAAATGATTCCATGCGCATCCCAAAAACAGAGGCCATTACTTTGCCAGCGGACTTTTGAGTCTTTCCACGCTTCGGAGACGTGCTCATTTCACCACGCTTGAATTTTGCATACCAATCAATTATTGTTGATTTCCCTGGGACAGAGTCCGGAAACTCATTATCAAGCCAAGTTTTTGCTTCCACCGTATTTTCCCCTTCAGAATACAGTATTTTATCAAAACACGAAATCCCTTTTTTACATTTTTTCACAATAACAAAAGTTGCTTCACAAAAGACTCTCTATCTCACAAACTAATTGACTTACAGACGTCAAATTTTGACACGAATCATTTGAAGGTTGGTACTATATAAAAATAATATGTATTTAATACTAGCGACGCCATCTATGTATCAGACCGGGGACTTATCAGCCAACCTGTTAGAGTGTTCCGCCTTAAAGGATTTCTTTTTAATGTTGTATGCCTAGACATGAATAAGGCGACTAGGCTCCGTATTCGTAGCCGTAGTCTTAAAAACTTTCAGAGTCTTAGCGATTAATTTCTATTTTATAAATCCTTTTGTTTGTATCCTTCTGAAAGGAAATACTGCCCCTTTGGTTTCGTGGTTTCAATGTTAAAATTTTAATACTTCATACCATTCAGCTCCTCGCCAAATTACGTATATAATCTAGAGTATTTAATGATGAGATCACCCAATACATCTTACATAGTGATGGGTTAAATGTAGTGAGTATTTGAGAGCGATTTAAAAAAATACAATTGAGAGCAAGAGAGACAGTTATCATTGGGTTGCTTTCGAGTGATTACTATAAGCAATATAACATAACCAATGAGAGTAAGAAAGATTGTTATTGTAATTGATCACTAGCATAGCAATGACTACTTATTGTTATTGCTATTGTAATTGATTACTGGCATAGCAATGACTATGCAATTTAAAATGGCTATCGTTAGAGCCCTCCAATATTTAAATATGAGAAAATCCTTTGTTTCTCCTACCATTGCTCATTACCGTGGTAATGGTAGCGTTGCATCGCGTTAAAGTGAAAACTAAATCAGTAAAAAAAGTAATAAAATTATACATATTTATTGCAGACTTCATTATAACTTGACGGGGAATATCCCAAAGCAAATTTTCACAAAGTTTGTATTCATTAAAATGGATTATTAAAGAAAAGTAATCGTGAAAAAATGACGATTTTAGCGGCTAAACTCGAACTTAATACCCGCCTTAAGATAAACAAGTATACGGCCGTAAGTTCGCCCAGGCCGAAGCTTATGTACCCTCCACCATGGATTGCGTAGAAACTTCTACTGAAGACTGTCATCCACAATCGAATTACTTGGGTTGCGGTAACACTTGCCGATGGCAAGGTATCTTAAAACTTCCTAACATCGTCTTCTAAATTACAAGGTAGTCCATACGTAGTATATATTAAACTAATTATACGTATATAATTAAGTTTGAAGTTTCTATAGAAATAAAATTTTGACAACATTTTCTATAGAAGTAAAATTTGGAAAAAAATTTCTATAGAAATAAAATTTGGAAAAAAATTTCTATAGAAATAAAATTTTGACAAAATTTTCTATGGAAATAAAATGTTGACAAAATTTTCTATAGAAATAAAATTTTTACAAAATTTTCTATAGAAATACAATTTTGACAAAATTTTCTATAGAAATAACATTTTGACAATGTTTGCCATAAAAATAAAATTTTGGTAGATTATTTTTGGCTCGAGTGGCAACCATGAATATGAACCGATATGGACCAATTTTTGTGTGATTGGGGATCGGCTATATATAACTATAGACCGATATGGACCAACTTTGGCACGGATATTAGCGGCCTTATACTAACACCACGTTGCAAATTTCAACCGGATCGGATGAATTTTGTTCCTCCAAGAGGCTCCGGAGATCAAATCTGTGGAACGGTTTATATGGGGGCTATATATAATTATGGACCGATATGGACCAATTCTTGCGTGTTTGTTAGAGACGACATTCTAACACCATGTTCCAAATTTCATCCGGATCGGATGAATTTTGCTCCTCCAAGAGGCTCCGGAGGACAAATCTGGGAATCGATTTATATGGGAGCTATATATAATTATGGACCGATGTGGACCAATTTTTGCATGGTCATTAGAGAGCATATACCAATACCATGTACCAAATTTCAGCCGGATCGGATGAAAATTGCTTCTCTTAGAGCTATCGCAAGCCAAATTTGGGGGTCCGTTTATATGGAGGCTATACCTAAAAGTGGACCGATATGGACCAATTTTTGCATGGTTGTTAGATACCATATACTAACACCATGTTCCAAATTTCAGCCGGATCGGATGAAATTTGCTTCTCTTAGAGCAATCGCAAGCCAAATTTGGGGGTCCGTTTATATGGGGGCTATACGTAAAAGTGGACCGATATGGCCCATTTGCAATACCATCCGACCTACATCAATAACAACTACTTGTGCCAAGTTTCAAGTCGATAGCTTGTTTCGTTCGGAAGTTAGCGTGATTTCAACAGACGGACGGACGGACAGACATGCTCAGATCGACTCAGAATTTCACCACGACCCAGAATATATATACTTTATGGGGTCTTAGAGAAATATTTCGATGTGTTACAAACGGAATGACAAAGTTAATATACCCCCATCCTATGGTGGAGGGTATAAAAATATTGAATTTAGGGACAACTTTTAATTAACTAACTTTTCTTTGACTGAAAACTAACTAAATTTAAATAAAAGTATTGGTAACTAACTTAAAGCTAATTGAAAGTAGTGCAGAGTTGGACAATTGACTACTTCCTATGACATCGCCATGTTAAAATATCCATATAAATTCAATCCAAATGTCACCCACTACTACTTGAGAAATAGCTAGCTTTCATTTAGTTTGAAGTTAACTGCATGTACGACTGGGACGGTTTAAAAGTTCGTTAGGTAACGTAGCACTAATGAAGCTTCATGAAAATGGGGGTAAGCCAGTTAAGAAAGTAATTGAAAATTGTTACGTTTTTAATGATTAATTGATTAATTTTTTAATCAAGTATTTTTTGATGCTCAATTAAAACTGTGATTGATACTAACATTTTCGTGATTGAAGACATTTCAATTAAAAAATTAATTGGATCAATTAATTTCGTGATTGACTCAGAAAAAAAATTTGTTCGTAATTTATATTTTTTTATTTCAAAATATCGCTAAAAAATGAAAAAGTTTGCTGCAAGGACAACAAATATAATACAGTTTGCTACTTTATCAGCGACATTATTTGTTTGATATTTCAGCAGAGACACATATTTGTTTCACCATCAAATTTGTAAACTATTATTTTTCAACAATATTTTCAATAAAAACTGTAAAATTTACTACCGTTTTTATTATCTTACCTTTTATGTCGTTTTGCACTAAAACATGCACAACGGCATGAACACATTGAGGATAAATTTGATCCGCTATACGATTGACCATCGTGACCTTCATAACCGCTCAGTATGGAACCATTTGCAGTAATAACATCTCCTTCCAGCTTAACAGAACCTTGTAGAGCCTAGTGTTTGGGAAAGTTTTTTTTTTGTAAAATAGAAAATCAAAATAAATATCAAGGTATTAATAGTAATATTTTATTAGAATTAGATACTCATGCAAGTTGTAGAACACATTTATTAGAACACGAACGAATTCATCAAGAATTCTCCAATTTACTAAGTAGATAAATAATATAGTTGGAAACATAAGAAAAGGAAACTAAATATATGGATTTTTTTTACAGTTACTGATTATCTTATATCCGACCCGAACGCTTTCCTTCGATTGAGATTTTAAACATCGCTGAATTTCGAATTAAAATCCGCTGTTCATATCTGTCGTAAAGGCCTGTACTATGTTCTCTTTTCGCTTTGAAAATTTCATGGTTACTTTATTAAAATAGCTTAAATTAAAGCGGGCAAGTTAACTCCATTGATGATTTCTTCATTGAGATTTCATCAAGATTTAACAGGAATATGTTTGTTTTCATTTATAATTTTGATTATTCCAGAAAAAGTAATCGCGAAAATGATGTGATTTTCAACTCGATAACCGAACATAGTACCGGCCTTAAGAAAGCAATTGTGTCGATTAAAGTTAAATTGACTATTAG
The DNA here is from genome assembly GCF_050003625.1 of Haematobia irritans. Classification (NCBI taxonomy): domain Eukaryota; kingdom Metazoa; phylum Arthropoda; class Insecta; order Diptera; family Muscidae; genus Haematobia; species Haematobia irritans. Next base: position 155,520,755 of record NC_134397.1, on the reverse strand, counting down.
GAGAGAAAGAGAGGAGAGAGTGAGAGAGCGAAACTGTTTTATAGATTTGTTACAACGTGTACGTGTCAATTATTGTTGTTGTTGTAATCTAAAAGTTGTTTAAATGAGAAAAAAACCTTTTCAGTAAGGATATAAGTATGTATTGAAAGTGTTTACTCATCGTAGCGTGTTTAGATTGTATTAAATTGTAGTTGTGAAATTATTACAGAATAAAAATATCTATATATAGATCGTTCAGTTAGGAAGTTAAGTAAAAAAAATTGAAAAATTTGATATAGCTTTGTAACTCTACCTCGTTTGTCCAAAAATTGGACTTGGTCATAAACTATGTACGCGTCGTTTTATGTTCGAAGGACCCAATTTGTAATTTATCAATAATTTTGGGAAAAAACAAAAACAATTATTTAAGATTTTATAACATTGTTTTGAAATACATTCTGTTATTCCTTCTACTACTTCTTCAATAGAAAAAAATGTAGTATTTCAAAAATCTATAAAAAAATGTGCTTACAAAGAAATTTTCAATGTGCAGAATTATATGTATGTCATTAAGAAAGCAAAAATTTGTTATTAATTATAGAGAGAAACCATTCAAAGTTTTACAATTTCTAGATTTGTTTTTTAAACATTACACACAATCAAATAATTTTCATAAAAAATCCGCGATGCATTTTCAACAAATATTTTTACACATAGTAAAAAGGTAAAATCTTAACATATACACTCATAGAAAATGTCAACGGCAGCCGGAGACTGATCCCAGCAAAAAAAGTGTCGCCAAAGAAGTAGTGAAAATGTTCTTTTTGGATCCGGAAGTGGTGCCAAATTGACGCAGAAGCGATGCATTTTTTTTGTGATATTTTGACAAATAAATAATTTTAAATTTTTTATGAATTTTAATCCATTATAACGCTTATCTGGAACTTTTGTGATCAAATATTTTCAAAAATTCGAAATTTTTCTACAAAGGATTTAGCATTTTTTTCGGCTAAATTTAAATAATTTGTACCATTTTATTAATTCTTAATCTGTTTTTAACCTCTTTGAAACACAAAAAAAAAAATAAATTTCCCATGAAAAATATAAAAAAGCGAGTTATAAACAAATTGACTCAAATGAACTTCCTGTGCAGTTAAAATAAAGAACATCTTTGGGAGAACTTTTTTGGAATTTCTTTTAAAGTTGTGCCTTGAGAAGAACTTCCAAATTTGTTTGCTGGGATGTTAATTGTTTTGTAATTGTTGGTCTAGCAAGCATGTATTTAAACATTTTTATACCCTGTTAGTATATGGTCTCTAACAACTAAGCAAAAATTGATCCACATCGGTCCATAATTATATATAGCCTCCCATATAAACCCATCCCCAGGTTTGGCTTGCGGATCCTCTGAGAAGCAAATTTCATCCGATCCGGCTGAAATTTGGTACATAGTGTATGTTTATTGTCTCTAATCAAATTGGTCCACATCAGTCAATTAATTTTTTAATTGGATCAATTAATTATTTAATTGACTGTCAATTAATTTTTTAATTGATACTATCATTTCTGTGATTGAAGACATTTCAATTAAAAAATTAATTGGATCAATTAATTTGGTGATTGAATCAGAATTTTTTTTTGTGGTGTTAGTATATGGTCTTTAACAACCATGCCAAAATTGGTCCATATCGGTCGATAATCATATATGGCCCTCATATAAACCGATCCCCAGATTTGGGTTTGAATCCTCTTGGAGGAGCAAATTTTGTGTTTTTTGTATATGGTCTTTGACAACCATGGTGTTATTTAATCACTCTAGTGACTCACATTGGTATAGAAAATTATAACGCTTTAAAATCCGCTTCGATTGTGGATGACAGTCTTTAGTACATAAGATTCGGCCTGGCCGAACTTACGGCCGTATATACTTGTTAAGATTTAAAGCGTTATAATTTTCTATACCAATGTGAGTCACTAGAGTGATTAAATAACCGGATTTTTTGAAATTCGGATTTTCTCGATTTTAAAATACCGGACTTTTTTCAAAAACCGGCTGACGGTGATTTTTGAAACAAATAACCGGCGTAACCGTCGGTTCATTGCAGTTTTTTAAGTATCCAGATGTATTTGCAAAAATGTAGCGTTAAATTGTCAAATTTACAATGAAAATATAAAAACCGAAAGCCGGTTGTTGAGGCCTTGAAAACACCGGTTCTATCGGTCCACCGAAAATGGAAAATTTCGAGCAAATCTAAGTGAAACTGTGGCTTCTGGCGCCATAAACGTAAAGTAACACCGGATTGTGTCAGAATCTAATATCGCCTCAGACGCCACACTTTCACTTTGATTTGCTCAAAATTTGCTAAAAGGAGTACACTTAGCAATAAAGTCAAGTGTGCAAAATTTGGTGGACATCGGTTCAGATTTAGATATAGATTCCAAACAAATCTTCCGCCCGAGTTGAACTCATATGACTTCCAGAGAACAAATTTCCAGTCTGAAACCAAAGATTCACTCCGATTCATTTGAGAATTTGCACAGGTAGTTAAAATAACATTCTTATGGTGCATACCGAATTTGGTTGAAATCGGTTCATATTTATAACATATGTAGCTCCCATATATCTTACGCCCGATTTGCACTTATATGGCCCCAGAAGCCAGAATTATGATCTGATTTTGCAAAAGTAGTATATTTGATAGCACTATAAAGTGCACCCAATTTGGTTTAAATCCGTTCGGATTAAGGTATAGCCCCCTATAAATGTACATTTACAGAAATGCTCTATTTCACCCGAGTTAGTGAAGTTTACGAGTAGTGCAAATTTTTGGCGTATTCTACTAAGCAACAGTATAAATATAATATATCTTTGGAAAAGTATTTGAGAAAGCTTTCTTCTTGTGAAATGGAAAATACGAAAATTAAAACTTTTTGGGGTAAGGAAAAAAGTTTTGTTTAAATACAATTTTTTGGGAATTAAAAAAAATAATTGAAACCTTTATAACTTTTGAACTAATTATGATATCATTATGAGAGTTTTACAAGAAATATTGCTGAATAAACCATTCCCAAAATTCGTATCAATAATCCCCAAAATGGGGACATATGTTAAAAAACGTTTTTTTTTTGTAATTTGCATATTTCTCAGCTGTTATGATGTTGAAACCTTTTACAGTTAGTTAATGCACACGAGGCTTTAGCTTAGCAATCGGTGCTTTGCCAAATGAGCATTTTGTTAAAACAATTTTTTTCGTTTTCAAAAAATTATCGATTTTTGGTTGAGAATAACTTGTAAACTACTTGACCAAAATGGCCAAATAATGCTTACAACGTATCTTCATTTGGTTTTCTATAAGAAAAAAGCAAAAAAGTTTGGGAGAAGTCCAGAAAAAAAAGTATGACAGAATGAATGTAGGTGTCTTTTTCGAAAAAATTGGTCAAAATTCTGTATTATTTTAAAATTCTACAACTGTTTATCGAAAAATTTGGTCAAAATTCTGTATTATTTTAAAATTCTACAACTTTTAATCTAAAACACATAGGTACATAATTACGTAGAAGAAATTATAGGGAATGCAGTTAAGAAATTAAAACATGGATCCGCCTAAAAATGGAACTTCTAGGTTCAAAATACTGACCCCACTTTGTTGAAATTTTGCAAAAAAAAATAATTGGGGCCCATATCTCGCGAACTATAAAATATATTCGTACACGAACAGGGGTTTGTAAGATCTATCCAGCAAAGAAAAAACCATCGAAGTCGAATCATTTAACAGCTAAACAAGATTTCATACTACCGAGGTGACCAACTTTGAACGCCTACAGGTCAGCTCTTGAGACTCACAAACTTGCAAACTTAAAGGAAAACACCTCAGTTTTCTCACAAATTATGTTGATATATTTATCCGAATTATTAAAAAAACGCGATATGGAACCAATGTGCGCCGCGTCGTACGGACTCGGCTATAAAAAGGATATCTCTTGTCTTTGATTTAAACTTGGAATGGGGAAGCACTCAGTGATAGAAGAGAACTTAATCACTGTTGTATCACAATAAACTAAATGAGCCTGAAATATATATGTATTTTTTTGTTATTTTGGTAGATTTTTTAATTTTGATAGATAATTCTATACTCCAGTAGCATCCATTGTGTGGTCGAAATAAAGTGCGGAATATTTTTGGTTTACTTTTTCATAAGCAAGCGTATTAAGACCTTCACAACTTCGAGTCAAACTTTTGCTTGCTTTGGAGTAATCATATGAACTTTTAATGCATGACCACCAACATTTTTTCAGTTAAGGTGGGTATTAAGTTCGAGTTTAGCCGCTAATTTTCACTAAAGTGAAAACTAAATCAGTAAAAAAAAAGTCATAAAATTGTACATATTTGTCGCAGATTTCATTATAACTTGATGGGGAATATCCCAAAGCAAATTTTCACAAAGTTTGTATTCCTTAAAATTGATTATTAAAGAAAAGTAATCGTGAAAAAATTACGATTTTAGCGGCTAAACTCGAACTTAATACCCACCTTTAAGGTGAGTACTAAGTACGAGTTTAGCTGCTAAAACCAAAAATAAATCAGTAAAAAAGTATAAAATTATACGTCTTTGATGCAAATTTTAACATAACTTGATGGGGAATAACCCAAAGAAACTTTTTATAAAGTTTTTAGTCTTTAAAATGGATTAATTAAGAAAAGTAATCGTGACAAAATGGCGATTTTAGCGGCTAAACTCGAACTTAATACCAACCTTTACAATAAAATATTGACTGACTTGATGCAATTAATTTTTAATCAAAATAAAAATTAATGACATTTTTGTGATAGAAGCAGTTTAAATAAAATTTTATTAGAACAATATAATTCGTGATTGAAGTCGAAAAGTATTGTTTTTTATATATCCTAATCAGGCAGTTGTTTAATTGAATTTTTTTTTTTGTCTTTACTACTACTCAAGTGAGAGGTTCCCTCAGTTTTTATTGAATTTAAAATAAAGTTTAGCCGATTATCATTCCAGATTCGGAATTTCGTCATTATACACAGGTACCATTTTTAATTGGTGCTTAAAATCATGCAAGTGATTTCTAAAAGGACTTTCAATTCACATATGAGATTCAAACAAGGCTTGTAAATCCAATAAATCTATGATATAACACAGAAAAAAATAATTAACTTAAGAAATGAATACGGGACACACATTATTTAAATTCGACAGCTAAACACAAATTTCCTAAACTTTACAAACCAATTTTCAGGCAAACATCACAAAACTACATGTTTTTTAAACATTTTTAAATTACCTGCATTGCTTGGGCCTCATCACGACGTTCGTCCTCCGTATTCATGGTGACAAATCTAAGGACTAAAAGATTTAAAGAGGCAGCCACAATGGCCAAACCAAATAATATGAATATTAAAGCAAACATAACATATTCGGGTTTAGTATTAAGGGCATTGTCTTTTTGTAAAGCTACCATATCTCCAAAACCTGGAAATAACAAAATAGAATATATTATAATAAGCGCATTAAACCAATATAGATTAAACCATGTAAAAGGCAAACAACACAATTTCATAAAATGTTTTCTAATAAGAAGAAAATTTCCAATTGCTTAAAATTAAATTTGTCGTGATTTTAGAAGCCTAAATTAAGTTTTAATAGAATTTGAAAATATATTCCAGTAAACGATTAATTTATTAAATCAATTGAAATAATTACATTTTTAATTGGACCAATTAAAGTTTTATTTGACATATACATAAAAAAATAATTTTTTTTTTCTTCCATTTTATTTCTTGTTAAAGTTGTAAATGCAAATAAATCTTTATTCAATTACAAAGAGGGCTGTCATTCGGGATTTTAGGAATTTTTGAAAAAAATCCTAATTTATAAATTAGCATTATTTTTTTTTTAATCCCGAATGACAGCCCTAATTACAAATAAATTAGTTCACTTAATTTAGTGATTGAAGGCAAACAAATGTCACTGAATCCAGAAAACATTTTTTTATTTGATTGTGTGTTCACCTGTCGACAACTTACCTATTGTAGTTAAAGTAATAAAACAGTAATATACTGAATCGAAATAGCTCCAACCTTCAAATTTGGAAAATGCCGCTGCTCCACCGGCTATCGTCAGAGAGCTAAGCGTTGTAACAACGCATATTAAATCTACTTCAGAGGCGGCAGTTCGTTTGCAATGCAATGATTTTCTCACAGCTTGTATAACAAAACTACAATGTAGAGAGATGAGAGAAGTATTTGTAAGTAATTTGATTATAAATATGAAATTATTAAATTAAAATCAAATGTAAATTTTGAAAAAAAACATCGTATGTTAGCTTAGAGCACAAGGGGAATTCATTCACCAAAAAAAAAACAATGTCGAGGAAAATCCACAAAAAAGAATTAAAAATAAAAAAAATATTAAAAATTTATTCAGTCCATATCTCCTTCATGTGCATCCTCTACTGAAAATAAATATAATCACAATTTCCATGAAAATCCTGAAAAATATCCAATTTTTTTATGAAAACTTAGTAAAACTTATTTTGACCATATCTTCTCAAACATGCGTCCTAGAGCAAAAAGAATACTAATTCATGACCACTCCAAAAAATCAAAATTTCGAGGGAAGTCCTAACAAAATCTAAATTTTTACATGAAAAACGTATTTTGGTCATATGTCCTTAAATATGCACCTTAGAGCCAATGTGACCACATTAAAAAAATAAAACTTTCGAAAGAAATCAAAATTTCGACGAAAATCTTAAAAAAAAATTTATATGGAAAACTTATTTGTGCCATATCTCCTTATATATGCGTCTTAGAGCAAAAAGTAAGTTATTTCGCGACCATATCCCAAAAACATGAAAACTTCGATGAAAATTCTCAAAAAGTCCATATTTTTACATGAAAAACTTATTTTGGCCATATCTCCTTAAATATTCGTCCTAGCGTCGAAATGATGTTAATTCGTGACCACCCTCAAAAAATCAAAATTTCGATGAAAATCCTCAAAATTACAATCCTCAAAATTCAATCCTCAAATATCCAATTTTTATATGAAAATTGTTTTGGCCACATCTTCTTAAATATACATCCTAGAGCTAGTTCATATTTTTGTATGAAAAATTTATTTTAGCCATACCTCCTTAAATATTCGTCCTAGCGTCAAAATGATGTTAATTCGTGACCACCCCCAAAAAATCAAAATTTCAATGAAAATCCTCAAAATTCTAATTTTTTATATGAAAAACGTATCTCCTTAAAAATATGCGTCCTAGAGGTAAAAGTAAGTTAATTCGTGACCACCCCAAAAAAATCAAAATATCGATGAAAATTCTACAAAAATCCAAATTTTGATGAAAATCCTCAAAAATTCCATTTTTTTATGAAAAACTTATTTTGGTCATATATCATTAAATATGTGTTCTAGAGCCAAATATACGTTAATTTGTGACCACCTCCCAAAAAAACTCAAAATTTCGATGAAAATTCTCAAAAAATCCAATTATTTATACGAGAAACTTATTTTGGGTATATCACCTTTACTATGCGCCCTAGAACAAAAAGCACATTAATTAATGAGCACCCAACAAAAAATTAAAATTTCGACGAAAATCTTCAAAAAATCACAAAGGACGGATGAATTAAAAATAATAAAAAACAAATAGTTCTCAAGCTTGGCAAAATAAAGAATTTTATTTAAAATCACAAACATTTCGATGAAAATTCTCAGAAAATCACAATTTATATATCTCCTTAAAAGGACGTTAACCAACCACTCCCCAAAAATCAAAATTTCGTGAAAATTCTCAAAAAATCCAAATTTTTATATCAAAATTTTATTTTGGCCATATCTCCCGTTAAATCGTGACCACGCACAAAAAATCAAAATTTCGATGAAAATCTTCAAAAAATTCAATTTTTATATGTAAAACTTATTTTTGCCATACCACCTTAAATATGCGCCCTAGAGCCAAAAGAACGTTAATTCGTGACCACCCACAAAAAAATCAAAATTTCCTTAAATACGCGTCCTAGAGCAAAAATCCTATTTTTTATATGAAAAACTTATTTTTGCTCTCCTTAAATATGTGTCCTAGATCCAAAAGGACGTAATTCGTGAGCACCTACCAAAACATCAAAATTTCGATGAAAATCCTCCAAAAACAAAATTTCAAGAAAAATCTCAAAAAATTTTAATTTTTATATGAAAAACTTATTTTGGCCATATCTCCTTAAATATGCTTTCTAGAGCCAAAAGGACGTTAATTTGTGACCACCCACAAAAAATTAAAATTTTGTTGAAAAACCTCAAAAAATCGAAATTGTTATATAAAAAACTTATTTTGGCCATATCTCCTAATAGTGTCAAAAAGACGTTAATTCGTGAACGAACACCCGATCATGACTAACCCGAGATGATGATGTGGCGCTAGTAGTCAGGGGAAAATTCCCATCAACAGTTAGAGATATTATACAGAGAACCCTCCGGATGACTGAGAAATGGGCAGAAGATAATGGTCTTGGGGTAAAGACGGAACTAGTCATGTACTGCAAGGATCGCAAAACTCCCACGGTTAGGCCCATTTCCTTAGGGGGTATTGAAATTCCCTTTAGTGAGTGTGCAAAATACCTTGGCGTTGTTTTGGACAGGAAGCTGAACTTTAAGCTTAATATTGAAAAAAGGGCGAGGAAAGCAACGGTAGCTTTATACTCCAATTCCCAACAATGAGGTGTTGTGTACACGGACCCCGGGGAATAAAAGATATATAGATTTCTACACTGACGGCTCCAAATTGGATGGACAAGTGGGTTTCGGAGTATATTCTAAAGATCTGGAACTTCGAATAGCAAAAAGATTACCTGATCACTGTAGTGTTTTTCAGGCTGAAATATTAGCAATAAGAGAAGTGGTGAATTGGCTGAGAAGTAATGCTCCAAGCAATATTGGCATTAATATATACTCAGACAGTCAACCTGCAATAAAATCCCTGGACTCTGTGTTCCTCAACTCGAAAACGGCAATTGACTGCCGCAAATCTCTCAATGAGATGGCTGAGCAGCACAATATCCACCTAATATGGGTGCCTGGCCATAGGAACATACCGGGGAACTGCGAAGCAGATGAGCTAGAAAAGCTAGGAACTACCTTACATATTCCAGGGGAACTGGAATCTGTTGGTATGCCTCTGGCTACCTGCAAGCTCTTACTGCGTGAGAAGGCTGTCATGATGGCAAATGTTCGATGGGAGAATTGCAAGGGTTGTAACGACACCAAGCAAATATGACCAATTTAAACTTAAACCGCACACTAGATATGCTAGTTTTCTCGAGACGCCAGATATCACCCCTGATATCTGCTATAACGGGTCGCTGCCTGATAGGCGATATTGCAAAAACTATTGGCGCGAAGTATAATGACTATTGTATGAGCTGTCATGATGCGGAGGAAAAGGAATCAATAAAACACCTCTTGTGTGAGTGTCCTGCATTTTGTGTAAGGCGTAAGCAAATTTTAGGGGCATATAGCTTCAGATTACTGGCGGACCTGGAAAACGTTAACTTAAGCAGTCTGCTAATGTTTTTGGAACAATCTGGTTGGTTCAACAGAAGAAAATAATCGAGAAGTTTCAGCGGTTAAAACTAGAAGTGCCCATATGTAATAGGTACTTTTAGTTAACGTGGTATCACAATGGACTGAATAGTCTAAGTGGGTCTGAATCTTAATCGGGCTGCCACTTTAACCTATGACTAACCCGATTTACTTGAAATATTCGAAAAAAGAACAAGAGATATTTCGAATATGTCAATAACACCATTAGAAAAGATGGGGTCGTTTCTTATAGCCACTTAATATGAACCATTTAAAAGTGGTAGGGGTACCTGAGCTGAAAATTGGATACTTGGACAATCAAGTTGCTTAGTATCACAAATGTTGAAATTTTTCTGATTCTATATTTGACACTATTTAGAGAGGCTTGTAGTTAATTATATTTCCCCTTTCACATTTCTGTAAAATATTTGTATTTTGTCAAAATTGTTTGTGGTTGTGATGAAGATATTGTGATTCCAGTTGATGGAGAAATACAAATCAATAGACCGAGTCAGAATTTCACAAAGATCCAAAACGAATTTATGTGTCCTCAGTACAATATAAAATCATGTTCGGTGAGTTATTTTTGACTGGATAAAAATGACCCTTACACAAGTCACTTCTTCATAGAACCATAACCCAAAACATCTTGGGTTATGGTGAATAGTCATTTGACTAATTAGAAAGCATACGATTAATTATCACCTGTTTGAAAAATTACTGCTTAAAGTGAAAACGAATTATGTGTGTCATCACAAATTTTGTGCGTACGTGTCAACGCATAGGCGTTACGAATAATTCAGGTCATTCATGTAAGTTAAGACGTATGATTAATATATTAGTTACATGTTAAACATACTCGTACGTCACATGGAACACGTGTAGATTTTGTAGACGATGGGAAGAAGCATGACTCTCCATTGACATTAAGCATCCATATATATTTGTTTACATGAAAAGTGTGCTCAACTTAAAACTCCGAAAATCATACAATTATACTTTGATTTATGTGGACGTAATTGGAAGCGGAAAACTATCGAAATACAGAGTTGTCATTTGGATTTTCCAGAAAAACACACATATATTTTTTCACAGCCTATTTTCTGTTTTTATTTAACATAGCAAGTTGGGATTAAACCTCAATCTGTAAGATCCACATTTTTTTAAACGCCTTATTTTGCTGCAATTTGAAGGCACGTATTAAATACAATCCAAAGAAGTCTCTTAATCGGCTCCATTCATGTATTCAATAATTTGTAACTTTTTTTTTAAGAGAGCTTAATAGAATTAACAATATACAGGCATTTGTCGCCATTTTTAGCAAAAACAAATATTCTCTATTGAAGGATTACACTACAGTTGAAAGAAGATGACGACACTGCCCGCTGTGGACTCCCAAATCGAAGTAGTTACCGACGAATACATTAAAAACAAATAAGGAAAGTCTAAAGTCGGGTAGGTCTGACTATATTATAGCTTACACCATATTGTAAATCTACATTTTCGATACATGTACTCAAAAAAAGTGAACCCTCTATTTCACTAAATCCAATTTAACTTTATTTTAGTTCATAGAATTATTATTTTTGGAGAAAATTTTCTTGACTCTAATATTTTTCCGTACGTTAATTAAATGAAATTCTTACTTCTTACAAAATAGTTCATTATTTCTTTAAATTTGTAAATTTTACTACAAATCCCATCTTGAACTTCAGACGACAATAAAGACATTCTTGCAATTTTGAACTCCAATGTTTTCCTTTAAACTACTAATCTTCGTGCTCCTTTTGCAAAATTTAAAGCAAATTAGGGTAAAACTTTGTCTTCTTGCGAAACATATACATATATAGGAGCTATCTCTAAAACTAAACCAATTTCTTCCAAAATTAATAGAGTTATATTCTGGCCCAAAACACATACTTATGCCAAATTATTTCGATTGGCTTACAACTGCAATCTAGACTTTGATCACAAAAATGTGTTCACAAAGAGACGAACATGGCTAAATCGACTTAGGTGTCGGCTCTGAGCATTATTGCCAAAGACACCTGGTGTCTATCTTGTGTCCTTCATTGATCGATATCAACATAGATCCTATTGGATCGAAAATACCTCCAGATTTTAAATTTGAATGAAAAAAATTAAAATTGAGGCTTTCTCCATCGGCTCAAAAAGTCAAACATAGAGATCGGTCAACATGATAATATAGGAAATTTGGTCAATCTAAAATAACTGTAGATTCAAGGCAAATCGGATAAAAATTGCGGCTTCCATGTCCTCAAGAAATCAAATCGGGAAATTAGTCTATGTAGGGCCTATATCAAAACGTGGAGAGATTTATGCCAAATTTAGCATAGCTGTTTATAAATCTAAAGTACAGTATGATACAAACCGACGGAGAGACTGACATCGTAAGAAATGGAAATAGATATTTGGATGTGGATCGTACACAGAAAAAATTAACGAAAAATTTTCCAATTAAAGCCTTAATTGAGTTTTAAAAAATATTCAATTAAAAATTTAATTGATTCAACAAATTTTTTAATTGAAACAAAAAGCAATCACAAAAATTAATAGTATAAATTAATTTTTTAATTGGATCAAATAATTTTTTTAATTGACTTTTAATTAATTTTTTTATTGACTTTCAATTAATTATACCCTAAACCACATAGTGGTCAGGATATAACTTTAATCTGCCAAACAAATGTGCCTACCAGAAATATTGATTTTAGACCCCATAAAATATATACCGATCGACTCAGAATCACCACCTGAGTCGATCTAGCCCTTAGTGTCCGTCCGTCTGTCCATGTATTTGTTGTTCGCAGGATTCCGGTCCCAATTATTAACCGATTTTCATGAAATTTGGTATATGGCGTTTTTTTTGGCACAACGACGAACGCTATTGAAATTGGATCAAAAATCGGATCAAATTTAGATATAGCTCCATTATATATGTATCGCCCGATTTCGGTAAATAGAATCAGATTGCGCTCATTTACTAATCGATCAGTGTCAAATTTGCCATAAAGTAATCTAATTTGCCACAACTTATTTGTGCAGGATTTAATCGAAATCGGTTCAGATTTAGATATAGATATAGCTTCCATATAGATGTATCACCCGATTTTCCTAAATTTGGCCATCAGTCCCTTATTTATCAACCGATCTGATCAAAGTTTGCCAAATCTAAATTTTTATAGCAAATCGGTTCAGATTTAGCTATAGCTCTCATATATATATATATATATATATATATATATATATATATATATATATATATATATATATATATATATATATATATATGTATATATATATATATATATATATATATATATATATATATATATATATATATATATATATATATATATATATATATATATATATATATATATATATATATATATATATATATATATATATATATATATATATATATATATATATATATATATATATATATATATATATATATATATATTCGAAAATTTCGTCTTAATAGCCTTATTATGTACCCATCTTACTCAAATTTAGCACTCAGTTACCTTCTGTGGTATAAACCAACCTGCAATATATCATCCAATCTTACTCAAATTCAGCACAATGTAATCTCCTGCACTATCAACCAAACGTGCAAAATATCATTCAAATCCAGCGTTGCCAATTTAGCTTTTTTCCCGCTAGATTTGGCTTTTTTTGAAGACGTTTAGCGGGAAAAAAATGCATTTAACTTTTAGCTTTTTTTCTGGCTTTTTTCATGACCTTTTTAGCTATTTTTGGCTTTTTTTATTTTCGACATGTTTCTATTGAAATATGGATAAATCGGCGTTTTTATCTAAGCCTTGCTGCAAGTATAAGGGTTTCCACATATTTCAAAGCTCATTTGAAACGTTAATAATGAGTCCAGCCATTATGCGGGCATTTTTGTAGCAAATACACCTTGTTGTAAAGTTTTTTCATTATATACATAAAAGTTATCGTAAACTTTAAATCTACTATTACCATACAAATTTGTTAGATACTCTGTCAGTAAATTATTGGGAATATTATCATTTGAGTCGTTTATCCTTTTTATGTTATTATAATATTCTAAAGTTATTACGATATTACTAAATTAAAATAGTAGATGTGAATAGCTTTGTGCACTGAAAAAATATTGTCGTCTCCTTAAAATACGAACGCGAATTTTGGTTATAATAGCATTTGTGAATTTCTTTTATATAAACTGTTTTCCTTGTCCAAAAGACGATAAAGTCGTTTTGTCCTTATAATTAAGTGATTCAACTTAAAAATGGGTATGTTTTCATGAAAGAAGGAAGAATTAATGAAATAGTCTTTAAATGTGAGGAGTTTTAGCATCTTAACCACAAACCAAAATAGCGTTCAAAAATAGATGTTTTTCAACACTTTATTTTAAAAACGTATATATACAATAATTTCTACTTGAAGTCGAGTCTGAATTTGGAAATTTAAGTTGGCGTTAGCACGTTTTTAAAGCACTTTGATAGCTCATGAAGAAAAGGAAAATGTTTTTACTGGGAAATGTAAACTATAGGTATTTTCTACAATTTAAATAAAAGTAATGTATTTCGAATTTTTCACAATTTCAAATCCAAACTAAAATTTTATTTAAAAAAATGACAAATCATTTTTTTACCAAATCCAAAGCATGCTTAGATTATTTAATATTTTAAAATAACAAGTAAATAAAATAGAGGTGTTGGGAAGGTAGCTCCCACAAAACGAAGGACTTCCAGTAAAAAATTTGTGATAGTAATCAAAATGTATCGAATACTCAAACAGAGCTAATATGCCTTAGATATTGTTACAGTCTCACAGAAGTGGAATTAAAATGAAAATAATATGCATTGTAAGTGAAATAAAGCCTTTAAGTTTGTTAAATTTTAATCAAAAATGTGACTTTTGATACAAAAAAATTAGCTTTTTTTCTAGCTATTTTTTAACATTTTTTAGCTTGTTTTAGCTATTTTTTTGGGCAAATCTAGCGGTTTTTGGTGAAACAATTCTGGCAACGCTGTTCAAATCGGTTCAGATTTAGACATAGCTCTCATATATACGAAGCACCCGATTTCAAAAATTTTCCTATTTTTCCATATTTGGCCATAATATGTTACTCTTAACCAATGCTACTCAAGTTTCAAATTTTTATGTATTATCCGATCGTATTTAGACTACATGTAACACTTACATAATAATATTGCCCTATTTTCACGAATTTATCATATCAAAATATCATTCAAATCGGTTCAGATTTAGATATAGCTCTCATATATACGAAGCACCCGATTTCAAAAATTTTCCTATTTTTCCATATTTGGCCGTCCGTCTGTCCATGTATTTTTTTGTTCACAGGATTCCGGTCGCAATTATTAACCGATTTGAATGAAATTTGGTACAGAGTGTTTTTTGGGCACAAGGACGAACGCTATTGAGTTTGGAAGAAATCGGATCAAATTCAGATATAGCTCCCATATATATTTATCGCCCGATTTCGACAAATGGGTTCACAAACCGATTGTCATCAAATTTTGCACATAGTAAACTTTTTCATTACCCTTTAAGTCTGCAAAATTTCATCGAAATCGGTTCAGATTTAGATATAGCTCCCATATATATGTATCGCCCGATTTTTCAAATTTGGCCGTAAAACCCTTATTTATCAACCGATCGTAACCAAGGTTGGCTAAATGTAATCTTCTATAGCTCTAACTGTATGTGCGAAATTTCATCGAAATCGGTTCAGATTTAGATATAGCTCCCATATATATGTATGGCCCGATTGTGAAAAATTTTCCCCTAATATCCTTATTTTTGACCATAGGGGCCTCATTTATTAACTGATCCTACTCAAATTTTACACAAAGTGACCTTCTGTGGTATCAATCATACTTGCAAAATATTATATAAATTGGTTCAGATTTAGGTCCCATATATATGCATCGCTCGATTTTGTTATATTTGGCCATAATATCTTATTTATTAACCTATGTTATTCAAATTTCAAATTTTGATGTACTATTTAGTTGATCGTATTTAGACTTACATGTAGCTCTTACATAAATCTATTGTCCTATTTGCAGAATTTTGGATTAGACATTTCTGCTCAGATTGCGACAAGACACCCATAAACATGTACCCCCCTTTATGTTCTCCAAAACCTATACCAATGATACCCACCAAATGCTTATGTTTACTTATTCAGTAGGGGTGGTTTAGGGTATGATATAGTCGGCCCCGCCCGACTTTCTACTTTACTCACTTGTTTAATAATGGACTCAATATTAGTTATATACTACTAACTCTGTAAGTGCAAAATCAACTATAGCTACAACTATATATAATACCAGACATTTCTGCTCAGATTATGACAAAACTCCTATAAAAATGTACCCCTTAATGTTCCTAAATATGGAAATGCGGTTTATCTCTCAAACCTATATCAATGTTACCCCACAAATGCTTTTATTTACTAATTCAGTAAGGGTGGTTTAGGGTGTGATATAGTCCGCCCGACTTTCTACTTTACTTACTTGTTTTTTAATTGACTTTCAATTAATTTTTTAATTGCTACTATCATTTAAGTGATTTAAGACATTTCAATTAAAAAAATAATTGTGTGTATATGGTAAGTATAATGACCGTGAATTGAATTGAATAAAATAACACGAGAGTATTAAGTGTAATAAGTCTTAATTTTTGGATAGATATGCTACACCGAAAAAAAAGTGAACTGTTTTATAGAAAGAATGAACTACCTCGCACGAAAATTTAACTAAATTTTACTCCACATTTTGAGATTTCCACAAAGCGTTGTTAAACCAGGGCTGTGGAGTCGAGTCAATTTTGCTCGACTCCGGCTCCGACTCCAGCATTTCTTATTAGCATCGACTCCAACTCCGGTGTCGACTCCAGGTGGTGTACCTAAATCTCATTTTAACAGAATTCCAATTGTAATTTTAAGGTGTAGTGTTCCAAAATTAGACGGATATACGTATTCTATTTTGCCATATGTGTTTATATGTCCTAAAGAACCCTAATTTTAAATATTTAAAAATAAACACGACTCGACGAAAAATCTCAGCATTTTAATGTCAGGCCAATAAATTAAAATACGACACAAGACTATATAGAGACCACATAAAAATATGTGTAGATAACAAGAATCTCCAGAATATGTATTTATAAAAACAAAAAATAATTAGGCTTCCACATGTTTAAGAAGTAAAATCCTGGTATTAATCTATATAGGCATTTTATAAAAAATAAAAACAGACGACAGGAATAGCTGGACAGTTACGAATATTGTTTCTATAGAAATAAAATGGTGAAATATCGATTTATAAATGGTCTATCAGTTATGGACATTAGAGGCCATTAATTTTATGTAAAGAATTTCGAGTGACTTTGATGAAGCAAACATTCTCCCAAAAAACCGGCTCAGATAGCACGTTGGCAGAGGTTTAATTTAAAATTACAGCTTCTAAGGACATCGGGTGTATATGGAGATTTCTCAAGTAATTATCTCCATATACAAAATCTGGGGCGACGGGAAATTTCCGCATTTATTTATGGATCTCAAATAACTCTAAATTCAAAATTTCTGACAAATCTTATGAAAATTTTAGACTGGGAAAAATTTCCTAAAACTAATCGGAAGATGGGTTTATATGTAGGTGCTATATCACAAAATTGTCCGGTATGACCCATCTTCGAATTCAACATGCCTGTCCAAAAAATTTAGAACGTTAGGTTCTACTGCTATATTACCTTAAAATTGTACCTTTATCAAGAGT